>NC_056729.1:1168811420-1169111420 GCF_019279795.1 Protopterus annectens | reverse complement strand
ACAGTTACTATATAAAACTAAATGGAGTGAGGTTTCAGTGGAAAAACTGCAGATGGAATGTGGAACGTTTTGAAAGAGAAATTGAGTGCAAAGTGTCAAAAAAATGTTTAACATCAGGATCTAGGCACACAACATCAGGGGGTAATATTTCCATAACAACAAGATACCTGATTAAGGTGAGAAAAAAATATAAGAAATGGAGGAGAGGTCGAACTACAACTTTGAAAACTGAAATAAACGAGCTGGACAAACAGATTAAGCATAGTGTTAGACAAGATCAAAAGAAAAATTTGAATAAAATTTATGTAAAGATATTGAACATAATAGGAAACCTTTTTATAGATGCATAAGATGTGGAATGAGTAAATATACACAAATTGATAAACTGTGTGCAGGTTCTAAAATTTATTCTCAGACTCAACAGATTATATTTACTAAATCTTATGCAAAACAGTTTGGCTCCACAAAAGGGGTGGTAAGTTGTCCTAGTGACATCGAGGTAACCCCAGATACTGGAATCAAATTAGATTATACTGAAAAAGAACTGTGCAAACTGGATCCAAACAAACGCAGGGAGGAGACGGAATAAGTAACAATGACCTGAGAACACTTAAGCAAGAACTTACACTGCTATTACATCTATTATTCATTAAATATGGGGAGATTCCTCAAGATTGGAGACATGCACTTATTAAACCTGTCTTTAAGGGAAAGGGGAGTAGGACAAACCCAGAATCATATAGACCCTTACGTCTACTTTCATGTTGTGGAAAAATAATGGAAAAGGTAATACAGGATAAGTTATTGTCAGAACTGGATAGGTTGGAACTTGAAACCATATATCAGCATGCGTATGTTGAAAATGGATCTATTACCACCTGTAACATGATGTTCTATAACAATATAATAACAGCTATGAATGAAAAACTGATGTGATTTATATACATTTAACTTCAGCATTTGACAGGGTCATGCACAAAACACTGATCGATAAATTAGTACAACTAGGTATTGATGTACGGTTGATGAGATGGATAGCTGCATGGCTTACAAATAGGACATGGCAAGTATCACACACCAACTGGACAGGTGAAATACTTGGTTACAGTCAAGGTGTCCGACAGGGCTCGGTCCTAGGCCCTTGCTTGTTTAGACTGTATCTTTCAGACCTAACCTTTTCATCTGAGGTGTTCTACAGTCTATATGCTGACGACCTGAAATTGGGTAAACTGATTACAAGTGTTACAGATAAGGCATGTCTGCAAAATAATTTGACTAAATTGACCATTTGGGCACAGGAAAATAATATGTTGATAAATACATCAAAAGCTAAGCATATGAGATTTGGAAGACAAACTGAAAGGTGAATATTTAATACAACACACAGTGATTGAAACTGTAGACTCATTTAAGGACCTGGGTATATTGGTAGAGTCAGCTATGAGTTTTTCTAATCATATCAACTAATTGGCTAATGACAGTTATAGAACTATAGGTTGTATAAAAAGATTTATAAAGTCTAGGAAATCAAACATAATGAAGTCATTGTTAGTTACATTAGACCCAAACTTGAGTATGGAATAACAATATGGAAACCCTATAGAAAAACCAGCATGAATAAACTGGAAAGAGTACAACGGAAATATACTAAGGGCATCCATGGATGTGAAAATCTAAGTTATTATGAAAGACTAAAATATCTGAACTTGTACAGTGTCTCTTACAGATATTTAAGAGGAGATCTTATTCAGGTATATCAGGCATTTAGGGACAACTACCTCTGGGAATGTTTGGGGTTATCAAAAAGTACTAGAGAATTGTCAGATAACCTATGTGGAATATTCTATAGGAATGACAAGTGTACTAATTGGTTCTCTGACAGGGTAGCTGATGTTTGGAACAGACTACCAAATTACATTAAAGCAAGTACTAGTTTAGATATTTTTAAGAACATCCTGGACATTTATTATGGGAACAATTGTTTTGGCATATTGGCAAGCTAGAACGGCTTTAATGCCCGTGCTTGAAACATTTGTATGTATGTAAGTATTGTTCTGTTGCAAATAATCTGGCTGACTTGTGAATTTACTCTTTGAAGTCTTTCTTGAGGTAGAGATGCAATGCAGGTACTTGTGTCCAACACCACTCCTATGAACTCCAAATGCTGTGTTGGCTCTAGATAGGATTTTTTGTAGTTTACAGTGATCCCCAGTGAGGAGCAAGTTTGAAGGACATAGGTCCTTACTTGCAGCAGTAGATGCCTGGTGGTTGCAGTAATGAACCAGTCTTTTAGGTATGGAAACACCCAGAATCCTTGCAGTCTGGCGTGAGCTGCGACCACTGCCATGCACTTGGTGAACACCCTGGGGGCTGTGGTGTGACCAAAGGGCATGGCTGTGAACTGATAATGACTGGCTCCCAGCCAGAAGTGCAGAAATCTTCTGGAGCATTTGTCTGTTTTTATGTGATACACACATCCTGAAAATCTATTGAGCACATCCAATTGTCTTTCCTTAAGAACAGGAAACTAGACTGAGCCGTGACCCTCTGGAATTTGGTATGCTGAACTGCCTTGTTCAAGACACAGTGATCAAAAATTAGCCTCCAGTCCTCCATTTTATTTGGCACTAAAAAGAATCTTGAGTAAACTCCGGATCCTATCTGGTCTGGTGGGACTGTTTGGGTAGCTCTTTTGTTGAGCAGTTTTTGAACTTCTAGTACAGCCGCATCCCTGTGACTGGGTGAAACGTCTGGGATTCTCTTTGGTTGTTTGGGTTGTTTTGAGAAGGAAATATTGTAACCTCTGGTTATGATCCTCTGCACCCAACTGTCCATTGTTATGGTTATAGCCAGGCAGGTAGGTGCAAGGAAAGTCGTCCCCGACTGTCTCCAGAGGACAGCAATCGGGCCTCCATTCAGGAGCACTGTTAGGAATTACCAGGGAAGGAATCCCTGGAACCCTGATTTTGTGGGTCACCTCTGC
The DNA here is from genome assembly GCF_019279795.1 of Protopterus annectens. NCBI lineage: Eukaryota > Metazoa > Chordata > Ceratodontiformes > Protopteridae > Protopterus > Protopterus annectens. Next base: position 1,169,108,437 of record NC_056729.1, on the reverse strand, counting down.
CTCTAGCATGGCATCTTCCATTACAACTCCATCTGCCTCAGGGGGAATCGTTACCACATCAGTAATGGAAAGACCCTAAGGACTCTTTGAACCACAGCCTTCCACTCCTCTAGTTCCATGAGTAGGCCCATTGAAGAGTGGAAAAACAAATGCCCATGGCAGAAAGTATTTTTCCATCTTTCTCACATCTGGTGCGAGTCTGTAACTTTGGGACCAAAAAGGGATGTACTGACAAAAGAAGACTTAAATGGCTCTGCAAATACACACAACCACATCCAGACGTATCTCCTCATAGCTACGCTAGAACTTGCTACACTAGTCATCCCTTCAGCTGTGTGTGCAATGAGCCTCATGGATGAATTTCATATTGAATCAAGAATTTTGCCAGTTGGGAAACTACTTTAGCCTGAACCCCCTCAGCTACAGTTCCTGTCAGTGTGTCTGAGAGCTTTTTTATCAGATCTCTTTGAAGCCTGGTGAAATGTGCCATGAAGTTCAAGGACTTAAGTGCGAAGGTTGGTGAAGCGTTTATGAGCTTTCCGAATCTATCCATCATCCTATACTCCTTATTAACGGGACTTGTTAGGACTTTCATCAAAAAGTTCCTTCTTGGTGGCTGTCGCAATCACCGTGGCATCCACTGATTCCCATTTAGCCCAATGTTGTTGATCCATGGAAGCGGATAATATACGATCTGGTCTCTTGCGGATTGGCTAGATGGAATCAGGAATTTTCCAAGCCCTCTGAGCAATCAGTTTAATCAGATCATCAGCAGAGATCCAAGCAGTAGATGACTGGGCATGGAAAGCCCCTAGGTATACTGACTCTTCTGAGAAAGTTTGTTGGGAAGTCCAACCACCAGTCTGCTCAAGGATCTCTAGGATGCACCAAACAAGACATCTTCTGGGGATGACCTTGGGGAACCTTCCCCTTCATCAAAGTCAGTATCTTCTGTGTAAGACTCTTCAGGGGAGTCCAAGTGCTTTCTCTTGCACTTTCTCTTCCATGCCATCTCTTCAGTGGGACTGGCTGGGGAGGTGTCTGAAAAGGACATAACCACCAAGGTTAAATCCTGAGGTTTCTGTGGCCACTGTCCTAAGTCAAATGTTGGCGGTAGCTCTGGGGAAGGGGAAGGACTGGGATGTTATTCCGACGAAAGAGGAATTGACTGTGAGCCCGTAGTGGACAAGGCCCTCTCCATGGCCCAGAAAGCAGGCCCCTCATATAGGAATGGGAACCTGGAATTGAAATAAACTCCTTCAAAACCATGGTTCCATCCTGCATAGATGCAACTGCCCCCGAACTCAAAGCCAAAATGGCATTTACGTGTGCTAAAGCTCCAAGAAGCACAGATGGTTCTGACAAGATAAGTGTCAAACCACGTTCCCCGGAACCAACAACAAAGCTCCGACCCCAAAAGGTTTCTGGTGCCAACAGAACCAAAGAGCTCAGGGTGGTTATCTGCAGAGACAAAGCTCTCACAAGCACTGATACAGTTGACACTGGGACTGTCGGAACCGGGAACTCTGAAGGCTCAGTTGAAGTCAGAGGAGGAACAAGAATAGTGTGAGAAATATGTAAAGTTCCAGAGCTGAAAGAGCTACGAACTGAGAAAGTGGCTAATCCTTTCGCCACCAGAAGCTGGTCCACTAGCCTCAGAACATTGGATTCCGCGAGGCTCTTGGTAAAGCAGACCAGATAGGCTGACTGGGGACTAGGGTCTATCCAAAAATGGGCTTGGAGGCTGGGTAAAAATAAGGCTGTAAAGAAACAGCTATTTAGAAAAAGATTCGAAAAAAGGATAAACAACACTTACAAATGTAATAATTGCTAGCTCGAGAGCTGACAGGAGAGGAATGCATCTGGCACTTAAAGCGGCAAATGAAATCTGAGGTAATCTTGAGAGGAGCATTATGATTAGGGCTAAGCTCAAGAGTTTCTGGAAGGCGTGAGCTGGAATAACGGCCAAGTTGGTTCCAAGATTTGAAACCGAACTAACAGTCAAGGGTTAAGTAAAAATTTACATCATCAGATATACAAGCATCTCTACAAGAGTGTACGTAAAGGCTGTCAAAGTCTATATCACAGCAACTTTTTGATGAATTATGATAATTTGTACTGCCATAAGGGACTTGAATTTAATCTCACTGTCAATGTTAAATGGAAATGCCTTGTAAGATTTGAACATGTGTATTACAGAATTATTAGAGAAGTTATCAGTAGTGTTGCAGACATACCCCTCAACTGTTATTGAATTTGCAGAATGGCCCTGCTTCTCATATCTTTGACATGTCCTTCGTAACATTTTTAATTTTCTGGAAAACTACTGAGACATTACAGTTTCATACTTCTACTGTTCAGAAAATGCATACTGATGCAAAAGCTGTTGTACTACTAATTTAGAGCAATATTTAAACACTTTACTGACTTTGTGTTTTTGTTCCACCATTTATTTTTAACTTTACTCAGAAGTCTTAAGCAAAGAAGTTGAGAGTTATGTAGAAAATGGATCAGAGCCAAATGCCTCACACATGGATTTGGGCACATTTATTTACAAGCTAGATGTTGTAAGCCAGGCATGAACACAAATGAAACAATTCTGAAGCTTGGGCTGTACTGAAAAAACAGAGAGAGCCAAGTACAGTGAGGAAGAATGGTCAGTGGATGGAAATTAATTTGGTAACATCACAATATTTACATATCATTTACAAAAATAGTCAACTGAAGCAGGCAAAGTATGGACACCTGTGAAACATCAAAAGCAATGGGTGGAGATGTTTCTTTCCAGTTTAACCACTTGAGTTCTACCCTTACGGTAGTCAGACCTCTGATGGATGGTGTTGAAAGATAGGCCAGTTTTAGACTTAGCAAGAATACTTGTTGGTGTCAAGGATTTAGGACAACTCAAGCAGCAGATCACTAAATAGGTCTAAGGCCAAATTCACTAAACAAAGGTTCTGTAACCAACAATCTGTCCTATGATCTGGGCAGGACCCATACTAGGACAAGGAGACAAGCTATGTGCACACAATAAAAGATCTGAAGGTTGATAAATTTCTCCAGTAGTTTAGAGAGGGCATTACAAGAGTCACATGGCATAATCTATTGACAGCAGCTGAAGGAGCGGATTCATACTCAAGAATAATTATTGCTGACTTCTAAATACTAGGTCTTTTCAAAATGCAATAATTTACTACAAAAGGGACCTAAATGCAGACTGAAAGAGCTGGAGGGTTCAGACAATGATGCAACAAATTAGTAGCTGCAGGAAAACACGATCTGAGCTTCAGAAACAGATTTTTCATGCAAGTAGGTGGAACAGACTGAAGGTCAAGGAGAATAACTTAGTTATGTACTTACCATAACTTTAGATGTATGGGATCCATCTCGCCTACATTCTCTACAGATGGGTTCGGAGCCGATCCTCAGCTCCGACTCGGCCGCTATACAATACAACGCAGTCTCTTATTGGCTGAGTTACCTCATATCCCAGGATGCACCACAACTGCTTCCCCAGATCTTGTTTGTCTGCACACATGCACACACACATAAACTGTTGTTATAACAATGCCAGGTGTTTCAAGAAAGGAAACAGATGAATTCGGATCGTCCGGTCTCTTCTGGCCTACAAGGCAGGGGGAAGGAGGGTGGGTTATTAGGAATGTAGGCGAGATGGATCCCATACATCTAAAGTTATGGTAAGTACATAATTAAAAGATGTAATGTGATCCTATCTCGCCTACATTCTCTACAGATGGGACAGCGTCCCTAGCACCCAATTCCTGGGTGGCTCACTGGAAAACAGTCCGGAGAACCGTGTAACCGAAGGAAGCTCGACCCCTAGATGCCACATCCAATTTGTAGTGAGAAATAAAGGTGTGTAGAGAAGACCACGTAGCAGCCACACAGATGTCATTAATAGAGAGCTTGGAATGACAGGCTGCCGAAGTGGCCATGGCCCTGGTAGAATGAGCTTTCACTGGAACTGTAAGCTCCCTATTTGAAATGCGATAAATATGACTGATACAGTCTCTGATCCACTTGGCAATAGTGACTTTCGTGATGGCTTTGCCCAATTTACTGTCCGAAAAGGACACAAACAGTTGATCTGATTTTCGTGCTTGGTGTGTCCTATCCAAATAGAAACGTAATTGTCTGTGCACGTCTAAGCTGTGAAAGGTATACTCAGCTCTGTTTGAATACTTAGGGAAAAAAAAAAACGGTAATTCCAGTGATTGTTGCAAACAAAAGTTAGAACAGACCTTTGGTATAAAGGATGGGTTTGGTCTAAGAGATACTCTATCCTTGTGAAATACCAGGTATGGTGGTTTGACAGATAAGGTTTGGAGCTCTGAAACTCGCCTGGCTGATGTAATAGCAACTAGAAGGGCAGTCTTCCAAGAAAGAAATTTTAAGTCACAGGTTGCTGCCGGCTCAAAGGGAGGTGCAGTCAAAGCACCTAACACTACGTTAAGGTCCCACGGTGGTGCGGGATGAGATATAGGGGGCCGTAGAAGGCAAGCTCCTTTAATAAAAGCTTTGCACAACTTGTTGCTCATTAAAGGTGGTTCTATGCTCTCGTGAAAATTGGAAATAGCCGCCAATTGAACTTTGATGGTAGACACCGAACAACCCTGGTTGAACAGGGAAGTTAAAAACTTCAGGACCTCTGACACCGAGGCTGTCATAGGGTCTAATCCTTGGAGTTGGGCCCAAATAGCAAACCTCTTCCATTTACTGCTATACATCTTTTTAGTAGAAGTCTTGTGGGCCGAGGACAAAATATGCATGACTTCAGGGTCGAAAGAATGGCTCCTAACTATGGTCAGAAGAGGAGTAGCCAAGCTGCTAGCTTCAATGAATGGAGGGACTGATGGAGCTGTCCTGACTGATGCGTCAAGAGGTCCGGAACTTGGTCCAGGAACCAGGGACCCTCCAATGCATATTTGTGAAGAAAGGGGAACCAGACTTGACGAGGCCAGTATGGGGTGATTAGAATCATTTTGCTTCCCAAGCGAATCACCTTCTGAATCACCTTGGGGAGAACAGGAACCGGTGGGAAGGCGTATAGGAGGCCGGGGGGCCAAGCTTGGACCAGAGCATCCTTGGGGATGTCCCCCGGAACTGGGGTAAGAGAGAAGAACTGCTGGCATTTTGCATTGAGGGGAGTTGCGAAAAGGTCGCAACATGGAGCTCCCCATCTCGTGAAAATCTGTGTTACCATTCTGTCGTTCAAGGACCATTCGTGAGAGGAGAGAATAGTCCTGCTCAGTCTGTCGGCTATCACATTGGATCTCCCCGGAATGTGTGTTGCCGCTAGAAAACATTTGGTAGCAATCGCCCAATCCCATACTTTCATGGCCTCTCTGCAAAGTGGGTAAGACCTGGTCCCTCCTTGCTTGTTCAAGTACCAGACTACCGACATGTTGTCGGACTGAATGGCAATCGTACCCTGGGGGAGGTGATCGTGCAGTGCTTGCAATGTTAAAAGCACCGCCCTCATTTCCAGGATATTGATGTGGAGGAGACTCTCGTCGGAGTGCCACGTGCCTTGGACCGACCTGCCCAGATAATGTCCCCCCCACCCTGTCTGGGAGGCGTCCGTAGTCAACGTGGCCGAGGGGGATGGGGGGACGAAGGGACGCCCCTGATCCAGGTTGGAGGAAAGAAGCCACCAACGAAGATCCTGTTTGCACGTCTCTGTGATCAAAATGTGGTGACTGAGGGGAAGGTCTTGATAAGACCACTGGACTGAGAGGAGCCACTGGAGTAACCTCATATGCAACCTTGCCAAGGGGACGAGAAGAATGGTGGCTGACATGGAACCCAACAGCTGCAGGACCATTCTCACTGGAGTGCGACGTCTGAGGAGTAACGCCCGAACCTGAGACTGCAATGTTGCTATCCTTTCCGCAGGAAGATAGACTCGCATCTGCCTTGAGTCTATTTCTGCACCAATAAACAGAATACGCTGTGATGGCAGCAATACGGATTTTGTCCAATTGAAGGTGATTCCTAAGGAGTTGCCTAGGGAGATAGTGGCTGCTAGAGATTTTAAGAGTAGATGCCTGGAGGTGGCAGTTAGGAGCCAGTCGTCTAGGTATGGAAACACCTGGAATCCTAGACTTCTCAGGTGAGCAGTCACCACTGCCAAACATTTGGTGAACACCCTGGGGGCTGTGGTGAGACCAAAGGGCAGTGCACGGAACTGGAAATTACTGTCTCCTAGGATGAAGCGCAAGTGTCTCCTTGACGCCTGATCTATCAGAATGTGATAATAGGCGTCTTTGAGATCTATGGAGCACATCCAAACATCCTTCTCCAAAAGCGGGAGAATGGATTGCAAGGTGACCATCCGGAATTTGGACTTTTTCACTGATCGGTTTAACCTGCTGAGATCCAAAATGGGCCTCAAGTCCCCGGTCTTTTTTGGTACCAAAAAGAATCTTGAGTAAGTCCCTGATCCGGCCTGGTCTGCGGGGACAGGTTGGATGACTCCTTTTTGAAGCAGCTTCGAAATTTCGCTGGCTGCCAGATCCCGTTGACTGGGAGGCGGGTCCGGGATTCTTTGGGACGGTGGAGGGGGCTGAAAGAAGGGAATGGTATAACCTCCGGTGATGATTCTGAGCACCCATTGGTCCTGAGTGATACTTTCCCAGGCCTTTAGGTGCCTCGAAAAAACGACCCCCGACTGGCTCCAGAGCTGCACAGTCGGGCACTCCTTCAGGGATGCTGGAAGGAGGAGGAGCCACGAAAGGACTCGCGGTCTCCAGTGTTGCGGGGGCCTCCGCCGCCTCTGGGATGGCGTCTCCCTGAAAAATTTCCCCTTCCTCTGCCTCTAGAAGGGGAATCGCTCTGCTCTGATGAGTAAGGCTTTTGAGACTTACGGAACCACATTTTCCCTCCTCTTCGAGCCTTGGGATAAGGTCTGAAGGGAGTGGAAAACCGGGCCCCTACGGCAGTTAAAGTCTTACCCTCCTGTTCGCAGCGAGTCAAAGTGTCCTTTACCTTAGGTCCGAACAGTGAGGACCCATCGAAGGGGGCGTCGGCAAAGGAAGACTTAAAGGCCTCCGCAAAGTGACATAGGCGTAGCCAGGCTGGTCTCCTTAGAGCAACACCTGTGCCCGCTGCTCTGCTCGCTCCTTCGGCTGCATACGAAATGAGCCTCATGGATGAGTTGGATAATGAGGACAGGGTAGCCAACTGGGAGTTAACCATCTGGGCTAACTGTTCAGGTAAGTTACCAGAGAGGGTATCCGAAAGCTCCTTGACCAGATCCCTCTGCAGTCTGGTGAAATGCGTCAAGTAGTTCAGAGACCTTAATGTAAAGGTTGCTGAAGTAAGGGTGCGCTTTCCGTACCGATCCATGCTCCTAGACTCCTTATTAGGAGGATGGACGGACGTTGAAGCCTCTGCCACATCTTGCTGGGTGGCAGATGCCACCACCAAGGCATCTACAGCCACACCTTTGGAAAGAAAGTCCTTATCAGGGGGTGCCGAAAGGAATTTATTAGGGCGAGCTGGCACCGGTTCAACAGAGTCCGGATGTTCCCACACACTTCGAGAGATCAAATCTATGAGCTCATCGAAGGGCGGAGACACCCAGGAGGCGGAGGGCTGAGCCCCGAAGGCCTTGAGGAACACCGACTCCTCAGCAGAAGGGGGTTTGGACTGCCAGTCGCCTCGTTGCTTAAGGATCTCCAAGATGTCCGCAAAGGATACATCATCCGAGGATGACTTGGGGGACCCTTCCGCATCATCGAGGTCGGTATCCGAGGTGAGAGACTCATCAGGGGAGTCGACGTGTTTCCTCTTGCACTCTCTCTTCCTCGGAGGTTCCTCCGAAGACGTTTCGGAGGGACCTCCAGGAAGAAGGGAACCCCCAATGGGGGTAAGCTCAGGCCCCAGGGCTCCGCTGCCGTGAGACAGGGGGATTGCAAAGGAGCCAGTCTCCATGCCAAGGGAAGGTGGTGGTGAGATGGTAGAAGTGGCCAGAGAGGATTTGGCCAAGGCACTCCTCATGGCCTTGAAGGCGGGACCCCCAGAGTCCTGGGATGGTTCAACCCCCAAAGCCACAACAGCAGTCAGAACTCCCGCCACCGACGCACCGAGAGGGAGGCTGGAACCAAAAGGATCGGTCCCGAAGCGTCCCCCCCGGGGCCGACAGAGGAGGTCCGCGTACCGAACCCCGACCCGAAGGGCGGGGTTGGAGTTAGGGTTGGAATCGACCCGACAACCTCCACCGGCTCCACCAACACCGACTCCAATGGTGCCGAAGCTGTTGGAGGAGGAACCGAGATAGCAGGGTGGGAAACCGGCTCCGGAACCGACTGGGCTGGAGCCGAGACCAACTTTTGAAAGACCGGAGACTGGAAAAGCCTTTGAAGCACCCTGACTACTTCCGAATCAGACATCCTCGACGACCGAGAAGAGACCGACTGGTTCCGAGTCGACTTCTCCGCCGGCTCCAAAAAACTGGGGGACCAGCTCCGTATAGTTTCGAGAAGTATCGGCGCCGAGGGAGATTCCACTACCACTGCAATTTCCCTCAGAGCCGATGGGGACTTCGGCACCGAAGGGGAAGAGTCTGAGCGGGCAACCTTCATCGGCTCCAAAGGCAGTGGAGCCGATGGAGATGGCTTGCCTCTCGACGCCCGAGCTCTCGACTCCGAAGCCAGAGGAGTCGAGGCTGGAGACATCGAGGCAGACCGTTCTGCCCTCGGCTCCGAAGTCCGTGGAGCCGACGGAGAAGCCTGCCTTGACTTTTTTGCTGCCGGTCCGATGGGCTGATCGGAGCCAAAGATTTTTTCTTCCTCGAAGGAGAAGAAGAAGATAGGGCTTCCTCAAAGGAGGGAGTAATAAGCCCTTTCAAAATCAACTTATTTTTCCTCTAGCACGCGAGAGGAAAAAACGTGGCAAACGCTACAGGATTCCTGGAGGTGCTTCGGACCCAAGCAGTAAACACAAAGAATGGTCGTCCGTGATGGATATTTTATAGCTACATTTGGAACATTTTTTGAAACCTGACGGTCTATGTTCCTTCGACATGTTGACTGAATCAACACACTAAACTTAACCAGAGAAAGTACACAAAACTATTAACAACAACCTAGATTCTAAGTAAACTCCTAGGAAAGGCTAGGCCCCTCTGACTCGACGGGATCACTGCCCCAAAAAAATACAATTTTACCTCAGAAAAATCTGAATCACAGTCACACAACAACAAGTAGCTGTTAAAACAGCTTTTGGGTTAATTTTAGCTCAAATTTTGACAGAAAATATGTCGGTAAGGAGGTACTTAGCTCAGCCAAGTCCGAGACCACGTCTTTGCTTCAGAAGCGGCAAACGAGATCTGGGGAAGCAGTTGTGGTGCATCCTGGGATACGAGGTAACTCAGCCAATAAGAGAATGCGTTCTGTTGTATAGCGGCCGAGTCGGAGCCGAGGATCGGCTCCGAACCCATCTGTAGAGAATGTAGGAGAGATAGGATCACATTACATCTTCTATTTTATGATCCAAAGATACCATAGCCTGGGTAAAGTCTGACCTGACCCTGCCAACATAATTACAGCGTTATTTAATAATTCTACAGTGCATGGGGCACCATGATTACACTTCAAAATTGGGAAAAAATGATGCTTAACAAGCTTTTAAGCACTTCAAGTGCTGTTACACTCCTGTATTATGCTAAAGTATAACAGCGACTAGTGCTGGCTACCAGACAGTGGCAAAAGCTAGAACACCTTTAAAAAGCTGTTAAGACACTTCACTTTGTTGCTAGCACTTTTAAATACAAGGTGTCTAAACAGCTTTTAAAACAAAGCCTTTCATTCCACAGAGGAACAGTTCATTTCTGCCTGCTGTCCTTGTGAAAGTATCCAGTGTTTTACAGCTTGGGGGCTGTGGTGAGGCCAAAGGGCAGTGCTCTGAACTGGCAATGACTGGCTCCTAGCCAGATGTGTAAGAATTTCCTGGATCATCTGTTAATTTTTATATGACAGCACGCATCCTGGAGATCTACTCAGCACAACTTTGTTTTTCCAGAAATGGAAGAATCAACTGAACCATCACCATCTAGAGCTTTGTCTTCCGAACAAAGTTATTCAGGCTGCTAAGATCCAGAACTGGTCTCCAGTTTCCTTTTTTTTTTTTGTCACTAAATAGCATCTCAAGTAAGTTCCGGATCCTCTCTGGTCTGGGGGGACCTCTTAGATTACTCTCTTGTTTTTCCGCTTTTGTATTTGAAATGCTGGTTACTCCCTCTGATTGAATGGAACCAACAGGGATTTTTCTGGATTTTGGAGGACAAAGGGAAAATGGAATTATATATCCTCTGGATACGATCCTCTGCACCCAAGTATCTTTTGTTATTTCTAGTCCAGCTCTCTGGTGCAGGGACAAATAACCCCCGACTGCCTCCAGAGGGAGGCAATCATTCCTCCTTTCAGGAGTGCTGGAAGGGCTTGCCAAAGGAGGATTCTCTGGACCTGTAATGTTGTGGACCTCCTCTGCTGCAAGGGTGGCGTCTACCATTTGAATGTCCCCTCTGCCTCTGGGGGAAAGACACTCCACATGTGCCCTGGAAAGATACTTGCGATTAACTGGCGTCTTTTTTGGTTTCTTTCTGGAAGGTCCAAATATAGCATCATCAAAAGAAGGCAAGAGACTCTTAAGGATAAGTTTGTTCCTACGATCTATCAACACCCTAGGACTAAGGCATAACATATTACACAATTCTCCTGGAGATGGAGAGGACCTAAACAAAACACACACAAGGAGTGCGAGTCAGACACTGGGATCTTCTGACTGCACTTCCCACACTTTTTGAACACAATCGGCTATTTTCCTTTTCCGTCATCAACAAAATGAAAGGCTAAGCACAGTCACAACCACAACAGCAATCAAATGAGTTACAATTCAAACAGAGAAAGTCTTTTTTTTTTTTTTTTTTTTTTAATAGAAGGAAACAGAACAAAGGGAAGGAAGGGAAGAAGTACCAACAATTTTATCTTTTAAGATATTATTTAATACATATTTAATATGTTTTTGTGCCTGTCTAATGGTTACTGGTAGGGAAATATTTTTTACGTATATGGTACTCAGGCCTTAAGTTGTCTTAATGAGACATCTATATGTTAATTTCATGTGTACTTGAAAGTAAAGTTCTTGACCTAAACATGTAATAAGTTGATTTGGCCACATTCCACAATATGATTAAAAAGATGGAACTGAAATATTCTACTGCACAAGACAGAAACAGGTAGAGAAGGGAGGTCTAGTCAACATTTATGAATACTCTACAGACTTTCAGCAGTGACATTATTGAGATATCTTAAATCCATTTTTCATTAATGCAGAATATCATAACGTCTAAACAACTTCCCTCTTACCTTCTACTTACTTATACCTTTAAGATCACAGGATCATAATTACAAGGCAAGGAAGTTGAGAGACTATCTGTGCTTTGCTTATACTCAACCCTCATTATGTACTTCTCACTGCTAGAATAACACAACAGGCCAGGCAAGAATTTGCAGATACCCTTACAATCATCAAGATTTGTCTTGAAGGATGCAAGGGTGGCACTCTTTTCTATCTAATGGCAATTTGCAGCAGAGATAGGGTAAATATTTGCTAATATATTTGGCCCCGCAATTTAACCAATTTGCCAAAGACCCTGACTACTTATCAGTTTGGTGTGGAATACAGGCTCTACTGTAGACTTTAGATAAGATTGATTTAACAAATGTGACAATACTGCACCTTTTTGCATTTAATTGTAGCCCTTTTTCAGTACACCATTGGTTTGTATGGATTATTTCTTGCTGAAGGGATTCTATCTCAAGAGGTGAATGGACACCACCCAATATAAAGTCATTGGCAAACTTAGTTAGCTAAAGGTCAGGATTAATGTTTTGGCAGCTGGAGAAGTATATGCCAAGAAAGACTGATGGCAGAACTAAACTCTGAGGTACAAAGGTACAACACTAGTTACTTTCTTACTTTTTGAGGTTTAACTATGTGGGTTTTACCTTTCTGACAGTCTGTTGTCCACCTCTCCATGTAATGGTCTATATTTAGTTCCTTTAGCTTCTTTACAATATCAGAATGGAGGATGGTGATGAATACCTTGGCCAGAGTCATATAAGCTGTGTGTGCCAAATGACCATAATCCGTCTCTTTCTCCAAGATGTTTACTAAATTAAGTAAACATGTCCTCTCCTTCACAAAAGCAAACTGCTGAGGGTCTATCTTGGTTTAGTTTCTCCAAGTCTTTTGGGTTTCTAATACCATGATGGGAATGGAACCTATTCCTATGTCAAAGTATGATTAAAAAGTTCATGAAATTAGTATTGTTTCAATCCTTGATGCTAGCCAAAAGTGCTCTTCACAGCACCTACAATGTGCCCAGAATTGACTCCTCCAGCAATTAATATGGAGTTACATATCTCAATAGCATATCTAAATATGACTGTAAATTCTTTTTTTTATGAGACCCATTGCTCCTACTACTATTGGGGCTGTTTAGGTATCATTCTTCCACACTGCCCACATGTCTGCCTGTAAGTCCTGGTATTTTATGACTCTCTCTCTCTCTCTGTAGGTTAAGACACTGTAATCACTGGGTGTAGTGATTTCAGTTATCAAGGTTACTTTTGTCTTCTTTTCCTAAACTGCTTTATCTGATTTTCTCACATCTATTTTTTTTAACTGTTGGTAATAGGTGATCCCATGCAATATAAATGTCAGCATTCTCTATAATGCCTCATGGCTCATGTTTCCAGTACTTCTCAGTTACTTCAGTATTGTAATGTTTGCATAATCCCCAGTGCAACACTCTTGACAAGTTATGCCTTTCAGTATACAGGCCCTCTGCCATTAGTGTAACACAGCCAGCAACACAAGATGTGGAACTCTTTCCAATTCTCTTTTACAAAACCTGCATTTGTGGTTCTCTTGCATGTTCAATAAATATTGTAAACTAATGTGTACTTAGTTCACTATCCTGGGCTGCCAATACAAACCTTTTGTCTTAAATTCACCTCTCCCTTAACCATTCCTGTGTCAGATTCTGATCAATATGAGGTTGCTCTAGGAGTTTTCTGCATTTGCAACTATATTTATGCCTTTTCCACATTTCTTGTCTTCCATCTGATATTCATCTTGCCTTCACCTTATATTCTTTCTTTTGTTTGTAACATATGCAGTTGCTGCCTGATTTTCATTTACTTCTGGTCTGATTTCCATTCCCGCTTGACAACGATATACTTCTGCTATACTAAGCAGGGAAGTCATCTTACATTTATTCTCCTCATGCTTTAAAACTTTCACTACGTTTGGATCTTGTGAGGTCAGCAGATACATATGCAGTCCTATGATTGCAGATCTATACATGTAATCAGTTTTGAGGAAGCCCATACCATCTTCAGAACAGGCAATATATAATCTTTGTATACACTGATTTTTATAAATTATTTGAGGAGTGAAACATTTTTCTTGTTTTCCTCAGTACCTTTTGGGACCAGTCAATCACCCCAAAACTGTAAGAAAGAACAGGAAGAGCAATCTGGTTTATAGCTTGGACTTGGTGCTTAGATGTCAGAGCCGTATTAAGTATTAATTTTAGTCTTCTAAAATATTCCTTACGCAGTTCTGTTTGCACTCCTAGTCAAGTTCCTTTATATCAGATTCTTTTCCCAGACTAATATTTTCTTGATGCTGCAGCTTTCCTGCTTTAAAGGTTGCTTTTGTACATTTATAAAAAACAAAGGGCATTCTTATATTATCTAAGAAAGTTTTGACCACATGTAATTGTGCTTTCAGTTCCTCATCTAATTAACTATACAGTTTTAAATCATCCACCACAAGAAAATGAGAAGTTTTTACACTTTGTTGTTTTCTGGCAGCCAACTATGACCTAACTTGTTAAGTAGACAGCTTAATGGGTTAAGGGCAAGACAGAAGAGCAGCAGTGACAAAGAGTCACCCTGGAATATCTCCCTTTGAATTTTTATCCTTGGAATAATAATTTGTCCTTTATCGTGGCTCATCTACAAAGTAGTTTGTCACAGTTTCATGGTTGATGTAATGTAATTGATCAGTGGAGTGTATCTTATACATTTTTAAGCACTCATGAGATAAATTCATGAATGTGGAATACTGTCAAATGTTTTTTTTTGTAGTCTACCCATTCCATACTTAGATTCTTCACCTTTTTACAGTTCTCTGTTATGACTAACAAATGATCCTTTGCTTCCTATGACTTTCTTTTATTACCCTTTTGTTCTACTGTCATGATCGCGGTTTCTTCTAAATGATTATAAACTACGTCAGCATCACTTTCAGAGTATAGTTTATATGTCGTCAGAAAGCAAATTATTAGTCTATAGTTTTTAGGATAGCTTACAGTTCACTCTTAAGTAGGAGTATTGTTTTTCCAGTTGCTAACCAGGTTGGTGTCTGTTTGGGGTGTGCATATAAATAGTTTTACTCATACCTAAATCTTCATGTTGTTCTGTCTTTCGGCTTTTCCCGGTTAGGGGTCGCCACAGCGGAACTCCGGTCCGCTAATGATTGGCAGTAGATTTTTACCTGCCGAGTTGTCGGCCCTGATGCACAACTTTCAACGAAGGTATGCCCATTCACGCATGTCTCCACACAGAAGATGGTCTAGCTGAGAATTGAACAAGACGTCTTACTGTGAGGCGACAACGCTACCGCAGCACCACCACCGCATGTTAATACTTTCTGCCAGAAGTAAGGTACTGCATCTAGGCCTGGGGTTTTCCAGTTACGAGCTTTTCTTAACTTTGTTTCAATCACTCTGATTGATACTTCATCCCATTTCATATCCTGACTTAGCAGCAGTGGACAACTTACAGTCTACAGCCTAGTGACTCCTTACTGTGTGTGAAGCTGGTGGTGTAGTAGTAGATTTCTGCTGGCCTGGTACTACCTGCTAGTTCTAAGTGACTTGAGAAGTAACTTTTTAACAGCTTCAGCATATACTGGTTTGGAATGTTTGTGCATAGGTGTGGAGTTGTTAATATGGTGCTCACAGACCATCTATTTAAGTGATGGGGTGACAACCATATTGTGTAGATATTTAGACCTCTCAAAGACTGGATCATGTATATTAAGTAGTTCATTTATCTATGAACATTTGGTAGTTCCTGCTATGCCTAACAAGTGCTATGAGGTTGGCAACAGCTGGGAGACAAGCTGATTGGTTTTCCATGTCGGCCAGGTGGGTCTATATTTTACAAGGGGTAAATGCTACCAGGTTAGTAGTTTAGTTCATAGGTGCACAGGATCTTAAGAACAAAGTTACATTATTGTAAATGTAAGATGTTATAATAACCAAGTAATAGCAATGACAGCAGTACAGAAAAAAGTCTAAAAATTTTCAATGCAACAAGCAGGGCAAGAACAGCAGCAATATGTATGAGGCAGTAACAGTAAAGGCTACAACAAGAAAGTCAAATATCAGCCTTAGTGACAACTCTCAGTTGAGCACAGTGGCAACTACTAAGTAAAATTTTGAAAAACTCAGACTGTAATGGCCTACAGCGACAGCATGTTTTTAAAGGTGTCAAATAATCAGAAGCCTAAATATAGCCTGGCTTCTTATCTCACTAGAGAAAAAGAAACAGTAAACAATTTCAAAGCAAGATTACTTAAAGCACAGTACCACTGTACACCTAGAATATACTCAAATATTGTGAAAAAAGTACATTTGTGGAAGTTAAACTTACTCTATAACAGTAGATGTTCGAATTATCACTACTGCAGTAGCCTTAGCTATATGAGTTGCATCCTAAGGATATAGTTGACAGACAGCTTCCAAAGCTTCAAAACACCTTCCATGCACCCAAGCTGTCAAGCAGTTTGAGCCGTGCTGACTAAATGCCAAGTTTGGGTGCATAACCTTTCAGAGTTTTCCTGCCAGCAGACAGAGAAGGTCTGTACCCTGAAAGGATAAGGCTAGTGGAATAACAAAAAATGAATGTCCACACTCTGGTATAAAAACCACAGCAAAAAACAAGGAGGGTGGAGGGAGCAGCTACTTCAGCAATGATCATTCCAACATCTACTATTATGTGAAGTTCAGCTTACACAACTGTACTATGTTCTTCATAGTAATCACTGCTGCAGTAGTCTTAGCTGTATGGGTAGATTACCACAGCTAACTATATTTGAAAGCTGGAAGGAGAGGGGCCCAGGAGCCCATGGGAATGGTCCCAGCAAAGCATGACCTAGACTTAGAGAAGGAATCAAGCTTATATTCTTTTGTAAAAGTATGCACAGAGGACCAAATAGCAGCTTCTAGAATACTTAGAGTCCAACCCTTCACAAAAAGCCATAACAGAAGCCAAGGTCCTTACAGAGTGGGCCTTGACCCTGCCTGGAATACTTTTGTCATGTGAGCATAATGAAAAGTAATAGCCTTAGACAACCATTTGGAAATGGTCCATTTTGACACAGGTTGTCCTTTCTTACCTTCACAAGAAATGAACTGATGCAAAGAACTGAAAGATTTAGTTTTGTCACGATAGTACCAGAGTTGTATGTGGACATCCAAGGTATGGAGTATCCTTTCTCCCTCATCTTTAGGCTCAGGAAAGAAAATGGGGATACGAACAGCTTGGGTTAAAGTAAATTCGGATATCGCTTTAGGCATAAAAGGATTAGTTCTCAAAGAAACCCTGCCCTTCTAGAAAATTAGGTAGGGCTGTCTCACCATAAGAGCTTGCAACTCAGATACCCTTCCTGCAAAGGTCAGAGCAATCAGTAAAACAGTCTTCCATGCTAAGAATCTCAAGTTAGCCAGAACAGTTGGTTCAAATGAAGCGAGTGTTAGTTTCTCTAGCACAAAATTAAGATCCCATGGAGGGGCTAATGGATAACTTGGAAGCCTCTTATGCAAAACCCCTTTCAAGCACATTTGACAAGTGGCTGCCTTGAAAGAAGAGGAATCACTGGCAGACATGCTAAAATGGCCAATAAAGGAACCTTGACAGAGTAATAAGAAAGGCCATAGGATAGTAACTCAGACAAATATTGAAATACCAGAGAACAACTAGCCCTAAATGGGTGTTGGTTATGTTGTTGGAACCAACTAGAAAACCTTTTCAATTTGCTAATATATGATTTTCTAGTAGCAGGTTTTCCTGTCTCCATTAGTACTTGCTGCACGTCTTTAGAAAACAGCAACTTAATTCCTTTTAGAGACTTTTAGAGACCTATCATCCAGGCAGTCAAATGAAGATAATTGATGTTGGGGTGCATCAAACACCCTTGTTCTTGTGCAAGTAGATCCATTCTGTGAGGAAGCTTGTGGCAATTGTCCCTGGCAACTTAATGAGTGCCGGAACCATAGAGCCAGGGGCAGCGCCCCCCCCCCCCCCCCACACACACACACACACGTTTACAGCTGCAAGACCTGTCAGGAAAAATTAATGAAGGAGTTTTCACACTAACATGGATTCATGCGGGGAAGTTAAACTAACTAAACTAGCTGTTCTTGTTCTCTTATTGCTCTGTGTTACAGGAGTTATGCTGCTGCTGTTCCACTGGTGCTGCCAGAGCCAGAGTCATGCCGGTAAGGTGAGTTTTGTTCTTTTATTTGCAGGAGTTATGCTGCTCGCACACGCGCTCGTGTGTGTATGTGTGTGTGTGTGTGTGTGTGTTTGTGTGTAAGTAAAATGCCCCAGTTAGGTATACTTGGTGGTTAGTGTTACTCAGGCTCAAATAAGAGCCTGAATCTTCTACCCATACCACCACTTGTGATTCAGGAAGCTGAGACAATAGCTCTCCACTGTCCAGATTTTCAAAGAATATTTGGCTCATACTTGTGGTCTGGCCCTCTTAAAATTTGTGTTTTTCTGGCAAATCAGTGAGAACTGAATTCACTAAATAATTATAGCTCTTTGAGTTTCAGTTTTCCTATATTTCAGGAAACAAGTGGCACTGTATTATGCACGGAATATAATTTAATACAATCAGATTAATACAATCAGGAAGGTGAATCAAAGAATGTATACATGTATGCTTGCTCACAGGATGCAGGAGATCAAAATAGGGGAAGAGACCAGTCACCAATGGCTTCTCCCAGAGTTTGGCACTGAGACGTTTTCTGTGTGGCATATACATCTAAAAAGTAAAAGCACTATTCTCTTGCACCATAGCCAAATTATGGAACTCCCTTCCACCCACAATTACCTCCGTACCATCATGCACCCTCTTCAAAACTTTACTAAAAGCGCACCTAAAAACATGCTGGCTATGCCCTTGCAACTCCCACTCTAATATCACCCACCCCATCCAACCACTACCTTTCTTTCCACTCCACTACCTACCTTGATTATAGCAAGCTCAGATGCTCATAAGCCTAGTACTTATTATACAGCAGGAACTTCTTATTGTAACATTTATTAATGTCTGTTATGTACTTCACAGATAAAAATTCTAGTTGTCTACTGATGTACTATGTTGTTCATCTGTAAATATGTTGTAAGTAATTGCTATGTTAAATTGTTAATCACCATGTATTCCAATGTAACTACTGTCTGTTTATTTTAACTGTGGAGCTTTTCTCCCTGGGCCTCCGCTGAAAATGGACCTACGTCCAGTCGGACACTCCCAGTCAACAAATGTAAATAAATATATAATTAAATAATTAAATAAATAAATAAAAATACCAAAGGGCTTTGACCTACTAAGTTTGAGATGACTGCAAGCTAGGAGCAGTTACTGAATCCCTAAATAAATTAACCATCATGCATGAAGGTTTGTCCCAAAATATAACTGGTGCCAGAATCATGAATTGAAACAAGACTCCAAGAAATACATTATCATATCCTTTGGAAAGTCATCTAATCAGGGGAACTGACAAACTGACAATGCCCTCTGAGAAATGACCCAGTTGTTTGGCATTTGGGAACTTGTATGTACAGTGACCTAACTTTTGACCAATGTGCCTAGAGTCATAAGAAAGTCTTTCTATATTGCACAGCTTATAAACAAACTGACTGTGACTAAATCTAGAGATGTTATTGTCCCCCTTTACAAAGCCCTCATTAGGTCAATCGTTTTGTATAATTCTCACTTTGGCATGTATCTGTCCAGACCCATGCAACAACTGGAATATCCACAGAGATACCTTACTAAAAGGATACAAGCCCTGAACAGTACGTCTTGCATGGACCACCTCAAAGATTTATCACTATACTCAGTATCCTACAGGGTGCTTAGAGGTGATCTGTCTGGCTTACAACACATCCTCTGACCTAATACAGATGGACTTACTGAATACCAGCAAGTTAAATGGCATCAGAAATACTCAGTCCAGGTATCTAAACTGAATGTTATGGAGAGATGGATATATATACAGAACAGACTATCCATTCAAGTAAACAAAGCTCATCCCTGTCCATATTCAAATACAACTTGGATCTAAGGATGGGTAATAGAAAATGTACTCCAGGATTACCCATCATGTCACTAATGGACAGAAACAGTTCCTAAACGCTGCATCCCTTACATGAGTCCCCTCAAATTATCTACAGTGTGATCACATTTATTCTCACTAGGGCTAATATACAATTATCAGCCATGGGATAGGTAAGACCAATCAGGAAATGTTAATTCAAGCACCGACATGGAAATTGGATAAGCTTAAAATGTCCTTCAAGTGAACCTATGTTGTGGTAGTAAACAGTTTTAGAAAATTGCCCTTTTTAGATCACCAAATGCCCCTGTCACCCTCCGCACCCCCCAAGTCTTCAACAGCTTCTGGTGCCTCTGGGCGACTTCCAAAAGAAGGGACAACCATGGCAGACTGGGCCAGAAGGGAGTCACCACAATGATCTTGGGGGATTCCTTTTGAATCTTCATAAGTACCCTAAATATTGGTGGAAAGGCTTTCAGAAACACTCCTGTCCAAAGAAAAGAAAAAAGGCATCGGCTTTCCAGGCCTTTTTTGCAGAGAGTCCTGGAACAGACTTTTGAATGTGGATTGTTCAAAGAAGAGGCAAAGAGGTCTACTCGAGGAACTCCCCACAGATGGATCAAATCTTGGGAAGACACTTGTATCTAATTTCCCTTCATTAGAGTCTGTCCTGGTCCTGCTCAGCTGGTCTGCCACACAATTTTGCTCTGACACAATGTAGGATGCCTGTAGAGTGAGACTGTGCTACAAAGCTATATCCCAAGCCAACATGGATAGTCTGCAAAGGGGTTATGACCTACGTTCCCCCCTTGTTTGTTGATATACCATGACTGTGGTTTTGTCTGTAACCACCTGAAGAGGTCCCGTGGACCAAAGATGTTTTAGAGAATTGATCAGGATTAGCATTTCCTTAATACTTATGTGCTTGTGTCTGTCCTTGGTGTCCCACATCTCTTACACTTTTATCTTTTTTGAAAATGTTGCCAAGCAGTCCAAAGCATCTGTAGAGCAGGGAGGAACAAGGAGAGCCTTGTATTTAAGGGGTATTATATTTAGCAAATCCCTCTTCAGTGAGCCCAATTGAGCAAAAGCTCACTTCAGCACAAAAGCTCACTTCAACAAATTATTGTTTTAGTGAACTTTCATACGAAGAAAGAAACTAGTCAGCCATCATCAGGAATATGCCTTTTTCCCGCTCTGTAGTGCAATCTTAAAGACTGTATATTTAGTTTGGGGGGATATAGGGGGCTTTGCCCCCCCACTTAGCAGAGTTTAAAATTTTGTAGTTTTTTGTACAGTTGGTAGCTGACCAAATAGTTTCTTTCCCTGTGTGAAAGTTTGCTGAAACGATCGTTTGTTGAAGTGAGCTTTCGCTCAACTGGGTTTGATGACCAGGGATTTGTTAAACTGAGATTTTGATGAAGTGATATAGACCCAATTTAAGGATATCTGTTGTCTCCACCAAGTGATTTCTCCTCTGACAACCCCCAGTATTGGGATCTGAAAAGATAATGATGCTGATGCTGGGACCAAAGAGATTTCAGATACCACTGTATCTTTCTCATGTGGAGTCTTCACTGGAGTATCATGAAAATAATAGATGCCACAAGATGCAAAATCCTGAGGTATTCCCTTACAGTGAGAAAAGCTGAGTGGAAAACCTTAGAAAGAGATCCTGTGTAAGAAGAGCCCTATGAAGTGAGGTGTTTAATTGACATCCCAGGAACACAATCCTGTGTGAAAGTCAAGACAGACTTTTTAATGTTCTTTTGGAATTCCAACTTGCGTAAAAGATCTCTCACCCAAGAGAGATTCCTGACATTTTGAAGAAGGCTCTGCAAAGATAAGCAAGTCATTTAAATACAGAAAAAATGCGGATACCCTTTAGCCTGCAATGAGCTATAACTTGTAGCTAGACACTTTGTGAACACTCTTGGTGCAGCGGATAGTCCAAAGGGTAAAGCAGAGAACTGAGAATGAGATTCAGACACACAAAACTTTAAGAAACGTCTGAAGTCTGGAATAATAGGAATGTGATAAGCATTTTTAAAGTCTAGTGTTACCAGGAAACTTGAGAGAGGAAGATGACGTCACAGGAAGTGAAGTGACATCATTCTGAATTTGGGCACCATCACAAACAGGTTTATTAAAGAAAAACTGGTCTCCAAGCATTTTCTTTCTTTGTGACTAGGAACATCTATGAATAAAATCCCTTCCCCACCTGGGAAGGAGGAACAGGTTCAGTCTCCTTAGGACAGCATGTGATAAAGAACACGTGGAAACAAACAGGTCTGATTTGCAGGATGAGGAATGACTCCGTTGAAAGAAGGAATATCTCTCACTGACATCTTCAGCCTTGATGACTTTCAGATCCCATTTGTCTAAAAAAAAATCTACTAAAAGAGAACAACGGCGATTCAAACTTTCTGGAATTGAAAACTGGCTAAGGTGGGTGGGGATCAAATGGTCTCTTGAACAGTCATTTAAATTTGTTGGAGCGTCTTTGTTTTGGAAGGTCTGAGTCTTCTGTTTTGGAACCGGCTTGCCACTTCTGTTTTCCTGAATTCTGTTGAGACTTCTTTTTGCAAAAATTGGATGAGGAGAAAGAAAATCCCTTGAACAATTTTAAAGGAGGAATAAAAAATCGGGTCTATATTATTAGCTTGAAAGCCAATTCTGTTGAATGCAACTCCATCAACACATATCCAGCGAACAATATCTTTAGCAAAACGTCTTCATCGAAACCGAAATCATCTAAAAGTTATTGTTGGCCAACACTGCATTCCTGCTATGAACAACACTAAGCAGTTCATTACTAAACTTATGAAAACGTCCTCATCTGCTGTTCCACAATTATTGCACAAAACATACAACCCTAATAAAAAAATTATTAAAAAAAAAAAAAAAATCGCTAAAGTGTTTACGCAAGGCAGAATTTAAAATCTCATTTCTTACACATAGGAGGTTCTGAGAATGCAGTCAAGCAAACGTCCTTAAAACAGTAACAGTGGCCATAGCCTTGGAATAAGTATTGTCATACACACTGTAAACGAGTATTAACCTGTGCAACAAGAGAAACTAAGTTATTTAAAACAGATTTTTCTTCACAAGAAGAAACTGTAAGTAAAACATTCCTCACACTCTCACAATATGTCACAATAAGCTTTAATACATAAGCCTGACAATTGGAAATTCTGAAATTTAAAGTTGCAGTAGTACCCACTTTTCCCACACCTAGCAATAATTTTCCCATTCTTAATAGAAAGAGTACAAATGGATAGAAAGAGTACGATCGGAATTAGGTACTTAGCAGCAGAGGAGTCGGCTAAGGCTATAGCTGCTGGTTCAAGTTTAGGAATAGTGTATAAAGTTTTAAAAGACTGAAGAACTTTATACATTTTATCGGCTTTTTTAGGGACAGCTGGCTGACCATCTGGAAAATTACAGACAGTAAGGTACACATCCTCTAAAACAGATAGGACATGAGGAATGGGTGTATGTTCTGGAAAATCCTTCTGTAACAGCTCAAAGTATTTTCTGAGGGACTGAGAAACCTCAGTGTTCTGCCAATGAAAACACTGGACCACTCTAGCAATAGTCTCAGAGAAACAGACCCCCCCCCCCGGAGAATCAGAAAGCGAAGTGTTCTCAAGAGTCTGAATCAGAAATCTGAGGACAAAGCCTTGAATCTATCCCTGTATCTTCCTGTTCAGATTCAGAATCTTGGATCTCTTCAAGAGAGGAGGCATTCCTCTTTTCTTTTACTGAATCAACAAACCTTGAGTCAGTCCCAGTTAACTAGTCCTATCCAAAGAAATTTGAGGATGAGCAGATACATGCTTGGTTTGTGGTTTCTTGTTGATAGGAAAAATCGGGCCAAACATGTTACTAATGGCAGCCGCTGCTTCCCCAGGGATGGGAACAGCATTCTGACACAACAGGGAAACCTTCCCCATTCCCTCTGTCAGGACTGACAAGAGTGGCTCTCCCTTGAGCACTGAGGAGACTTCAACAGCTGCAGAAAATGTGGCTAACCCCTGGTCCCTAGTTGCTGTAGGTGCTACACCAGAGGGATCCAGGGTAAAAAAATTAGTTGTCTGAGGTACAACAAGTTTCCACAGCAGTCACCCATCTGTGGCTGAGGTAAATTGCTAGCCTGCTGTGGTGCCAGATACTGTTTGCTTAACTTTTTATTTATGTGGCTAGAAGGACTGATAGTGGGACTGAATCTCTTCCATGGTCAAGCCAAAAATGGTACCTTTATCCTGGGGAATACAAGCATCAAATACCAGTAAAACTATCAGTCCACAAATGTTTTTTTTTTTTTTAACAGGAAAAAACAGTAAAATGCATTTTCAAACACCACGGTATCCCCACAACAGAAAAATACAATTTTTCTATGGAGAAATTGTGTTTATCAGTTAGTTAACACTACTTTTAAACTGACAGAAATGGTGATGCGCTGTTTAAAACTACATTACAGTCTCAATGCAATCCATTGAAACACAATACTCCTAACTTTGATACAACTTTCCTGAACAGGGACTAATAAAACATCAGTAAAAAATAAAAAAAATAATAGGTTTTTCTCCCAAAGGGAACTTAATCTGCCTAGCTACAGAAAGCACAAGCCGACCCATGATCCTAGGAAGCCTCAGAGGAACGTACTTTCCAACAGCAGGAAAGCACTAAAGGGCTTCTCACCCAAACTTGTCATTTAGTCAGCTCAGCCCGAGCTGCCTGACAGTTTGAACACGTGGAAGGTGTCCTGGAGTTTTGCAAGCTGGCTGGTTGTTACATCCTTGGCAGAATATGACCCATATAGCTAAGGCTATTGCAGCACTGATCAATATAAAGAACTTAACAGACTTATCCCAGATTATGAGTGCTCAGTGGTAAAGTCAAAGATTTATCCACAATCAGGAGCATTTCGCTTGGCATATAGCATCTTGTAGCTACTGAACGCTAACATGGTGCAAGCACTCTAAGCGTACAGCGACTCAGTAAAACCCCAGAAAGCTCAAAACTGCACAGTGGCCATTAGCAGCAGCACTTGTTTAAAGGTCTAAAGCAATCATAAGCCTAGAAAACTGTTGCCAATTATGTTTATAAAGTACAAGAATGTTTGTCAACTGAATATTCTTTAAATTTTAAATATATACATTTTATCCTGGAGTATCGTCCTTTTGTTTGTGCGTGTTTTGGCTGGGTTTTCCTTCATCATTCCACATCCAAAGGCATGACATTAGATGTGTGTGTGTGTGTGTGTGTGTGTGTGTGTGTGTGTGTGTGTGTGTGTGTGTGTGTGTGTGTGTGTGTGTGTGTATTCCTGAGTCTGTCCAAGACTGTTCATTTACTTGCTAGGATAGGGTCCTACTCTTACATAAGGATGAATAGCTTAATGTGGGTAACAATAAATAAAATAATGAATGAATGTATTAATGCTAAAACACAGTTTGATAGCCGACCAGTACTTTAGTGGTTTGATTTGCACATTTCACATTGGAGAACCTTTATCAAAAGCATCGAAAATACTAGAAAGCTGCCTCAAAAGAGAAACATGAGCATTCTGAGAGACTTGTGCGGGAAAGAAGGGTTATCTAATCCCTCCAAGTACTAATTTATTAATTTTGTTTTGTTGGCTGGTAAACCTAGTGGAGTCTGTGGTTATTTTTCAGGGAAGATCTAAGAGCATACCTTCATCTATGCATACAAAAGAAGTCACTGCATGACTACAGAATTGACTATAGAACACTAATATATAAATTAAAATATTATAAATAAATAAATACTAAGGAAAATCAGTACAGCTGTTAAAATTTATTTCTAATTTGACTTTGTACTTATCAGAGTAGTGCAATCAAAAAGCCAAACTACACAAAAGATACACACCAGCTAACTGTATGTTCATGCATATAACATCTTGTTGCTTACAGATGTGGATATAGAATATTTACAAACTTTTGACCAATTCAGGTGCCACTGGACCTGATTGGTTCTGATGATACCATTACAAAAACATCTACCAATAACAAACAGATTACTTAGTTTATTAATAAAGATGTTATTAGATGTTAGATAATCTGAGAAAGTGTGTTTCAAAGACTAAACAGAGATATGCTAAAGGCTCTGAAAATTGTAACAAGTTTTTCATTGTGGGATTAATAAAACAGTATGAGGGGTAACTACAAAGGCAAGATATCACATACACGTTTTCTGTTTTGGTCACAGAGAAATGTGAGTGTAAATGCTGTTGGGTACATTCCACCAGGTTTGCAAAGTCTTGTTTCAAAGGAGACCATACTTATTCATATTTCTGTAAAATTAAAGTTCTGAAACTCTTCACTGGGTAGCATGCCAGGAAGATAAAAACACAGCTTTCCATCGAGTTAGCTTTTCATTAGTATTCACAAAAAAAGGAAACAGTTCTCACTTCTGTATAATTGCTGGCTCCACATCTGTAGTTGGAAGCCAAAGATCTAAGCAAAAGATCCCACAGCATTTGTAATATTAAACACTTCGGCAGGTATAGGTGAAGAAGTGAATCATTGCTTAAAAAATATAAAGGAAGGAAAATGGTGTATACAAACAGGAGAGGCATCTCACAGGCAAGATTCAAGAGTTTTTATTTCACAAAGATAGCTGAATACAACGAGGACGGGATTCTGAACGGTGATAGTACAAAGAAGAATTTAAAAATACAGGAAAAAAGGCATAAGACTGCATTTGTGTAGGAAGTATTTTGATTCATAGATACACAGACTGTTGACCTACTTTATTTTGGTTGTAGGCCCGATTTCAAAAGACTTGCTCTCAGTGTAATTGACTTAGTCCAGTTTATTGCACTGGAGTAAAGTCACTTACTCAGAGCAGGTCTTTTTTGGAATCTGGTCTTTGTGTAAGCCTGTTTATAAATAGGCCTTATTTCTTTTATTTATTTTACATTTCTTTATAGGTACAGTCTGATTGGACACAGGTCCTTTCTCAGTGGAGGCCCTGGAAGAAAAGCTCCAAGAGTAACAAGTACATACAATAGTGAAACAAATGCATCCAAGTGAAAAGCAAATACATACAAGGCAGTGGCTTAAGATTCATAAGTATAGTAACAGTAATTTACATAAAAAATGGTTATTTACATTTAGTGGATATATCCAAATGATTATGTACAGTTAAAGGTGAAACTACCATTAGTGGCAGATCATGCTAGTAGAGTAAGAGTAATATTAACAGAGCGAAAAGGATGAATAGGCTATCCAGGAGAGTTGCAGGTGTTAGTAAGGTGTGTTTTTAGAAGTTTTTTTTAACTGAAGTGTTGAGGAGTTAGTTACTAGCGAGTTTGGCAGGTTATTCCAGTGTTTGGAGATGTAGTTGGAAAAAAAGTGATTCACCTGCTGAATTCTTAGTTTTCGTGATGTGTAGAAGTAGCTTGTTCCTGGAGCAAAGGTGTTTTGAGGAGGAATAAGGCTGTATGACACCTTTGAGAGCAGGTTTTTTTCTGATTGGGTATTTTATGGCAAAGGAAAGTTGATCAAAGAGAAGGAGTTCAGGGAGTTCAAGCCACTTGAGCTGCTTAAGTGATGAGAAGTGATGTGATTTGTACAAGGCATTAGTAGCAAACTTGGAAATTTTATTTTAACAGGCTTCGAGTTTGGCTAGATCTATCTTGCAGAGATGGTTAAGATTGGGGTGGTGTACAGGAGAGTGGAGAGGAGATAGGTTCTAGCAATGGTTGCTTTTGTGTTACTTGTAAGAAACCTGCTGTTTCTATATAAAAGACAGAGCTTTTTGTGAACCTTTTTAATGCTTTGGGAAATATGAATAACAAATTTCAGTTTATCAATTTCCACTCCTAGTAAATTGGCATGGTTTGTTGGGGTGACAACAGTTATATTTTTTTAGAGCGGATACTGAAGGTTGTGAATGGGGAGGTGTGTCTGGTTGGGCAGAAGAGAAGTTGTTTTGTTGGGATTTAGGATGAGTTGGGAGCTAGTGAACCAGGATTCAGTGGATAAAAAAAGAATCTTGAGTAATGGTATGAAGGTCTTTGAGGGAGGAAGCTAAGCATATCAGTGTAGTGTCACCAGCGTACTCAACCATTGGCTTTAAATGTAGCAGAATGGAGCTGGTTGGTAAAGACAGAAAAAAGAAGGGGACCATGGATGAAGCCTTGGGGGGCCCCCAAGGTGACAGGGAGAAGGGGTGAAAGGTCTTGTTGCCAGCGGACAGCCTGTTGGCATTCTGTTAGGTAACTTTGGAACCAGGTGATGGTGAGGTAACTGAGCTTAAGGTAGGAGTGGACATTTTTAAGTTTGGAGTGGTTGACCATGTCAAAGGCGTTGGACATGTCCAGGAATATGGCTGATACAAATTGACCATTGTTCTATACCGGTTAACGGTGTTAGTAAAGGACAGTAGGGCTGTGGTGGTGCTGTGAGAGAGGCAAAAATCCCTCAAAAGAAAGTCAATTACAATGACAGCAAGTCTTTCAGAAAAAGTGCAAGCTTAACCTGGAGTAAGTCATTTACACTGAAAGCAGACCATTTGGAATCTGGCCTGTATGTTTGTTTATAAAATATAATTGAACAGGACCACAAGAATCCCTATTTAGTCATGACCAATTTATAACACAAAGTTGGAAAAAAATAAGTTGTATCATGACATACCACAATTTGATACATTAGGGCATCACCTCGAGTCTTTCCTGGATAGACTATCACATTAAACACAGGTTATACAAATTTATGATTACATTTACACAAAGGTTTGGCAAACAGTGATCTTTTTTTTAGCTTTTTATTAAAGAAGATAAGGTGGTTAATGTTTCTATTCTGCTTGGAATTCAGTTCTAGATGTCTGGACCAAGAATTTAAAAGCTATAAAAGTACCTAAAAATGGAAGACTAGGAAAGCCATAAGACACTGAAGATGATGTGCAACAATTTAAAGGTTTATTGTAGCATACATTTGAAGCTGGCCTTTCGTGATCCTATGCATACAGTGAGCATCATACTGTTTCATCCTCATGTGACAAAGGGAAATACTGCCAGCCCAGCTACTTGGAATTTTGTAAATAATTATAAGCATTTGTGAATATAGAAGTGTGACAGAAGGAGATACTGCCAGTCCAGCTATTTGGAATTTTGTAAGTGGTCACGTGTCATTTGTGAATATCAATATGACTCATATGCCTGTGTTACAAATGCATTAGAACTGTATGTTATATTGTATTCACGTGTGCTAAAGAGATTTTTTTTATACACTATTGTAACTATTAAACAGGGGATACAAACACAGGAGATCAACTTGCAAAAGTTCAGAAGAATGGTTGAGGTTAAGTTACTTTATAGCTGGACCACAAACAAAAGATGTTATCTCTCAGTTTCAGTGCAGTAACAGACACAATGTCTACAATCAGAAGTTTTTTGTATTGTCTTTACATGTGGAGGAATGTAAATTATTTTACGACTTCCACCATTTGCCTTATATGTAAGAGAAGTCCTTGTTTAAGTGTTTTCATAGGGAGATGCTAAATGCTGGTAGTTTCTAGCAATGGAGTTTTTCACCTGGGATAGTCAAATAACAAGAATTAATGTCATGCTGCAAGTATCCCAGCAGCAATATTTGAGATATCAATTTAAAGTATTCTCTGAGGGGGAGAGACTCAGCATTTTTGCATTTGTCTTTGACCTAACAGCATAATCTGGAAAAACCCACTTACCACATCTGACTTGCTTGTTGTAATGGTAAGTTTCTAGGGTATAGTAATTCTTTTAGATTCACTAAGAAATATAGTAAAGATTAGTCTATATGTTTTCTGTATTTATTTGAGACTGTCCTGCAATGTTGTTTTAAATATTTCCTGTGATTTTGAACTCTGAAGTTACTGTGATGATTTGCTCAGTATTTTCTTGTTCTTTTATTATTTATTATTAAATATATTTAAACCTATCTTTGTGGCTGATATTTGTGAGAAATATTTAATCTCTGAGAGTACTTGCATATCTATTTGGTGACACTGTGCAAGCCACTCAAAAATAGCCTTGCTCTTGGTCAAACTATCATTTGGACTGATAGTAACATTACACAGTAGGATTGGACATCCTTTGTTAAGGGCCTTAAAGTAGCTGATAAGAGATGGCTGGTGGCAGAGATAACTACTTTCTAGTCTGGGCAGAAGGGAGGCATAGCTAATAAACCTGTGCAGCCTTTCCCATGTGTGTGTGTTTATAAATCAAATCTCAAAGACTGTGTGTGTCAGCTACTTGGGCAGGGAGGGTCTATATTAAATTCTCAAAAGCCGACAATGTCGAATCTGACATTGTCGACACGAGAATAGTGAAACTGCAGAACATCGAACAAGTAAACGGAAATCTCTGTAAGAGGAGATTTCCATTTACGTCAATGTAGTGCGGTCTCAGAGTTGGTATATTTAAGTAGTGGTGGGTGTGGGGGCATAGCCCCCCATGTGGGTGGTGCAGGGGGGCTTGCCCCCCTGCCTACACAGTTTAGGGTTTTTTTTTGTTGTTCTTTTTTTTTTCTGAACATTTGATGTTTTAACAGTTTGATCACTAAAGGTCGACCTTTAGTGATTCGAACTGTTAAATATTCGATGTTCTAATATAGACCCGGGCAGGGACACACAGCACTGGTTGAACAGAGAGGGTGCTGGAAGTTTTGGTTTGGCAACTCATCTGAGATCTCAACTCTATACTTGTGCCAGTGGGGAGGATTATTGGGAATCTGGAAAAAAAAGAGGGAGAAACGAGCCCCAGATTGAATGTGGTCTCTGTGTGCTCTTAAGGGAAATTGCGCTTTATTTTGTCTATACTTATGCTCCCAGTGTGTACAGCCCCCACTATTGCCAGTGGTGAGGACTGAAGCTCCTTGATTACTGGGCCAGTGGTGGGGCATCACATATTAAGTGGTGGTAGTGGTGCAATATCCACAAATTAGAATTCAGTGGTGTGGATATTTAACTCCTGTAACCTCTCAACAGTGGTCACTGAAGAAGGTGTTTGTACTCTCAATCAGCCACACAGTGAACATTCAGAGTTTCATATCACAACTGTTTTATTTTTTTTTTGTTAGCTTAGTTAGTCAGGGAGAGCAGGCAAGGATGTCAGCAGAGGAGTAAACTAACAAGGACCCAGTTGGCTGAGATGTGCTGGGCTAAAGGACTGGTGCATGCCGACCTGACTAAAGCAGAAATTATTGCAGCCTTGGGCACAGCTGCATCATGTACCAGCAATCCGGAGGACAATCAGACTGGCATTCAGGAGGTACAACTCTCAGAAAATGGACAGTTCAACCTTTCCAAAAAGGACTTAAAAATCCATCTGGAGTTAAAGAGACTTGAACTGGAGACCAAATGTTTGGAAACAGAATTAGCACAGAGACTGCTGCAGGAGAAACAAATGGAATTGGAAGCAGCAGAAAGATTGAGATGTCTGGAAGCTGAAGAGAATGACAGGCAGAGGCAACATAAAAAGGTGATGCCGGGATCATGGAAGTAATGTGGAAGGGAGTAACCGAACCCCAGGAGCAACAAAGCTCAGTAAATTTCTTCCACAATTTACAGAGGGGGATAATTTCGATAGTTTCATTCATATGTTTGAAAGGGTTTGTACACAGTATAATGTTCCTGACACCCTTACTCCACGGTAAAGCTGTAACTGCTATTTCTAAATTCTCTGATACTGATTGCTTAAATTAAAATAACTTAAAACACTCTAACATACAATTTTTAACAGTAACACCTGAAGCTTACAGGAAAAAGTTTTGAGAGCATAGATGCAAGTCAGATGAAAGTGTGTGTGAATATATTGCTGAATTAAGCACTTATTTTCATTGGTGGGTGAGTGGGTATCAGGTCACCACTTTTGAAGGGCTGGCAGACCTTTTGGTGAGGGAAGAAGCCCTTAGCACTTTGCCTGAGGACATGAGAATCTGGTTAGCAGATAGGCAATGCAATACTGCAGATGAGTTAGGGAAGAAGGGAGACCTATACCTAGCAAGCAGGGCATCACTGCATAGGAAAGGGATACCCAGTGTTGCTCATGGGTCTAAGGGAACCCATGGTGGGCAGCCTAAACTGCCCCAACAGAGTCTGCCAGTAGCAGGGGAAGCCACTAGTCCAAGTACACATCCAGGACCAAGGGTTAAATGTTTTAAATGCAAACAGTGGGGCTATTCAGCATACAGATGTCCACAGAGACAAAGTGGGGAACAAAAGGTGGGAGAGCTAGTAATTGGGAATGACAGAATTCCAGCGGTGAGTAGTCCGGAGACAAAAAGGGCACCAAACTACCACAAGAGGTTATATCCTATCTCAGTAAATGGGAAACAGGCCACTGCTACCAGAGACACAATCTCTATGACCTAACCATTGTGAAGCCTGCAATGGTTAAACAGCAGCACTACTTGCTTGGGCAGTCTGCTCCAGTCATAGCTTTAGGAGGGACCCCATTCCAAACACCTTTGGCTAGGGTTCACATTGATTGGGAGGGTGGAAAAGGAAGCCAGCAAGTACGTGTGTTTGAGGATATCCCTGCAGATGTCCTGATAGGGAATGATTTTAATAATGCAGTACCTTGAGTGCAGCAAGTTACATGCAGTCTGGCTTGAAGACAAGCATGTAGGTCTGGTAGCCTGGGGGGGACACTGACAGACTGCACACTTGCAGCCAGGACTGGATTTGGATCGATAGTAACATTAGGATTGGACATCCTTTGTTAAGGGCCTTAAAGTAGCTGATATCAGTTGGCTGGTGGCAGTGATAACTACCTTATATTCTGGGCAGAAGGGGGCATAGCTAATAAACCTGTGCCAGCCTTTCCCAGGTGGGTGTGTGTGTGTGTGTGTCAGCTACTTGGGCAAGGACACAAAGCACTGTTTGGACAGAGAGGGTGATGGAGGTCTTGATTTGGCCACTAAGCTGAGATCTCAACTCTATAGCTGTGCCAGTAGGGAGTCTTATTGGGGATCTGGAGAAAGAGGGAGAAACCAGCCCCAGACTGAGTGTGGTCTCTGTGTGCGCTTCAGAGAAATTGCACTTTACTGTGTGTGTGTACTTATCATCCTCCCAGTGTACATCCCCACTGTTGCCAGTGGTGAGGATTGAGGCTCCTTGATTACTGGGCCAGTGGTGGGGTGTCACACCTCGCTTATATAAATGCAGCTTCCTTATAGCATTTAACAGTCACACGCTGATGTCATTAAGACATCACTACCTGTGCTTCCTGGAACTTGTAAAATAAGGCATCAATGAAGCACCCCCCAAATAATCTATTACATGTACCCCTTCATCAACATGTCAGAAAAACACCTATGAGTCCAATAAGAATAAACCCTAGTAATTTGTAAATCCATTGCTAGGCACACTGATTCCATTATATCCTAGCTGAACAAGGACAGGGTTTTAGCCATTTGTCTCTCGACAGCCAGGATTGCTGATATTTCAAAAACCCTTAAAATCCTCTCCTCCACTGCTACCCCCATTGTGCATTTTTTTAGGCAGAGTGCATCTACTGAAACTCCAAATCTAAACAAAACAAATAAATTAGAGATCAAGGTAGTTTTTCTCAATGCCAGAAGTTTTAACAACAAGCTGCCTGATGTGGGGGCACTTCTGCATTTTGAAAAAGAGTCCATGTTTATGTAGTATCTGACATGGTTCATATATAAGGCAATCACCCATTCTGTGCCTCTCATGGCTTCAAGCCCAATGGTAATGGCATCGGTATCTAAATTTTCATCAGTGAGTTTATTCCTTCAAAAGAAATACCCAATGATCCTTACAGTAAGCTAACTGAACCCCAGCTAGGTATGCTGGGATTTTTGGGTCTATATCATGAGATCAATGTCTTAAAATGTTGACACTCAGTTGTTCGACACGAAAATGTCAAACTCCAACTTTCCCGAACGGCCAAATCACAGAATTCTTTCCAACGGAAAGAAATCGGTTGGCCAAACACCAACGCCACACAAAAACAAACATATTTAAGTGGGGGGCTTCGCCAACCACGCCCTCAACGTGGGGGCTGTGCCCCTCACACCCCCCTAACTAAATATTCTAACTCTGAGACCGCACTACAGTCAGGGAAAGGGCAGGTGTAATAGAACGGCCAACAGATTTCTTTCCGTTGGAAAGAAATTGGTGATTTGGCTGTTCGGGAAAGTTGGAGTTCGACATTTTCATGTCGAACAACTGAGATGTCGATCTCATGATATAGACCCAGGATTTTCTACTTATTGCTTGTTACAGGACCCTTCCACTGCACCACAGGATCATGATAAAATCACGGCAGTCCCAAAACCATCCCAATTAGATATGGATCTCTAATCTTCACTGGCTTCATCTAGGTCTCAATAGATTGGAACACTTATACTTTCGAACATCGTGTATGGGCAATGTTTCCTAAACTGGGTGAAAGAGAATGTGACATCCCCACTCTGGGCCAGTAATCAAGGAGCCTGAATCCTTACCACTGATACTGGAGAGGGACATTCACTTGGAATACATATAGATATGCTCATTTCCAGATGCAGACATCTCTGCATCAAGCACAATTTCTCATAAGAGTACACAGGGAAGACAGCCTGGGGTCTGGATTTCTTTATATCTGTCTCCCTCCAGGGCTCATGTAAGGCTCCCCACTAGCACAGCTATAGGTTAAGTCCTCATCTGAGTGTCCAGTGCTTCGTGTCCCTACTCGAAGTAGCTGACAAACAGTGAGATTTGATTTCCGCTGTGCCACCTTCTGCCCAGACTATAAGGTAGTTATCACTGCCAAAAACACTACAAGGCCAGCTACCTAAGGCTCTTTCAATGGTACCCAATTATACGGAGTGAAAATAGAAGTTATGTACTTACCATAACGTTCCATGTGGAGTGTTCATCTCGCCTTTGTTCTTACACATGGGTTCGGAGCCGATCCTCGGCTCCGTGCCGGCCTCTTGCCAGCTCTGCATCGAGAAGAAGCTCGAGACAATCTAATACCCACAATCCCCCTCTGCCTTTACCTCAGATCTAGTTTGCAAGCAAACCAATCTACATAACAGCACATTCATGCCATACATCTATACATACATAAACAGACACATATAAGTATATGTGTATACCAACTATGTACAGAGAATAAAGACAGTAGCAAAAATGCTTCTGGCCAGGCATCAAAGAACGTTCTTCCTAAGGGTGGGAGGGTGGGACTGTAAGAACAAAGGCGAGATGAACACTCCACATGGAACGTTATGGTAAGTACATAACTTCTATATGTGATAGTGTTCAATCTCGCCGTTTGTTCTTACACATGGGTAGCGTCCCTAGCTCCTAAATCCTGAGGAACTCATGGGAGGACGTTCTTGAGCACAGTGGAACCAAAGGTTGCTCTGTCCCTAGAAACCTTATCTACTTTATAATGAGAAATAAATGTATGTGGCTTAGACCAGGTAGCAGCCGCACAAATAGCATCCAGAGGTAGGCGAGCTGCATGAGCCAAAGACGAGATATTGATCTTGTGGAATGTCCCTTGGGTTTGTTTAGAAGGGGTTGATTTGCAGAATCGTATACATAGATTATACAATCAGTTAACCACTTTGAAAGAGTTCTTTTAGTAACTGCAAGTCCTTTCCTGCTATCAGCAAAAGCCACAAAGAGTTGATCTGTTTTCCTGTGATCTTTTGTTCTATCCAAATAAAACCTTAGCTGTCTGTGAACATCCAATTTGTGCAACATATACTCCATTTTGTTGGAGTGGTTTTTGAAGAAAGTGGGTAATTCAATGGACTGATTAATGTTGTTAATAGAACACACTTTAGGGAGGAAGGATGAATTGGTAAGAGAAACTCTGTCAGAGTGAAAGATTAGATAAGGGTGCTTGATGGAGAGAGCCTGAAGTTCAGACACTCGTCTAGCAGAAGTAATGGCTACCAGAAAGAGAGTTTTCCAGGACAAAAATTTTTAATGGGCAAGAAGAGGCAGGTTCAAAGGGGGGCAACATTAATTTAGATAGTAACAAGTTTAGACTCCAAGGTGGCGCAGGAGATCTGACCGGAGGTCTAATATGAAAAACTCCTTTTAAGAAGGCTTTACAAAGTCTGTGAGCCATGATAGGAGCTCCACACTCTTCCACATGGAAATTCGAAATGGCAGCCAATTGAACTCTTAGAGTAGCAGGAGAAGCACCCTGATGAAATAAGTCTGTCAAGAACTCTAAAACCTTATTCAAAGGAGCTGTAAAGGGATCAACGTGGTGTGTATTGGCCCAGAATACAAACCGTTTCCATTTGCTAGTATATGTTTTAGTAGTGGAAGCCTTATGCGAAGCCACTAATATATTCTGGACTGCTGGTGACAAGAGATCAGACCTGGCTAAGTTGGGAATTGGAGCAGCCAAGCTGCTAGATGGAGTGACAGGAGCGCGGCATGGGGACCCCCTGGCGCGTGCGTCAACAGATCCGCCTCTGGGTCCAGAATCCAGGGTCCGCGAATGCAGTGAGTTTTGAGGGAGGGAAACCAAATTTGACGAGGCCAGAATGGAGCAATGAGAATTATCGTCCTGTGGAGGTTCCTGGCTTTCTGGAGAAATTTCGGTATCAGAGGAAAAGGAGGAAATGCGTACAGGAGTCCCGGGGCCAATCAGAAACCAGTGCGTCCCTGGGGACTTCCCTGGAGGGGTAATAGGGCAAAGTAGCTCCTGCATTTGGCGTTCATTGGAGACGCAAACAGGTCGCAGGAAGGCTGGCCCCATGTGCGAAAAATCCTTTTCGCCACTGACTGTTTCAGAGACCACTCCTGCGGTAGCAGAATTGCTCTGCTCAGCTTGTCGGCTATGACGTTGGATGACCCCGGGATGTGCGTTGCTATTAGAAAGCGACCCGTGGACTCTGCCCACTGCCAAATTCTCATGGCCTCTCTGCATAGTTGATAGGACCTGGTTCCCCCTTGTTTGTTTATGTACCAGACTACCGACATGTTGTCCGTCTGAACTGCAATAGTCCCTAGAGGAAGAAGGGGAGCAAAGTGTTGCAACGCTAGAAACACTGCCCTCAACTCTAGAACATTGATGTGCAGATTGTACTCCAAATTGGTCCATTCGCCTTGGACTGTCTGTCCCTGAAAGATGCCCCCCCACCCTATCAGGGAAGCGTCCGTGGTCACCGTAACTGTGGCGTGGGTAGCACAAACGGCCTCCCTGGGAAAGGTTGCACGTTTGGAGCCACCAGTTTAGGTCTGTTTTGCAAGTCTTTGTTATGAGAATCTCGTGTGTGAGAGGCAGCTGTTGAAATGACCATTGAGCAAACAGTAGCCATTGTAGAACTCTCATGTGCAGCCTTCCCAGGGGAATTGCAATAAGGGAGGCTGACATGAGGCCCAACACCTTCAAAACTAGTTTTGCAGGAGATTTCCTTGACAAGAGTAGAAGACGTATGTGAGTCTGCAGTGATACTATCCTTTCTGGGGGAAGCCTCAGAATTAATTGTCGTGTGTTTAACTCTGCTCCTATGAACAAGATATTTTGTGATGGCTGAAGTAAGGATTTTCCGAAATTTACAGAGATCCCTAGGTGAACACACAGTTGAAGAACATAGTCTCTGGCCTGCAGTAGTTGACGCCGGGTGGTGGCTGAAAGGAGCCAGTCGTCCAGATACGGAAACACCTGGAATCCCTGACGTCTCAAGTGAGACGCTACCACTGCCATGCATTTGGTGAAGACCCTGGGGGCTGAGGTCAGAACAAAGGGCAGGGCTCGAAATTGAAAGTGACTGGCTCCCAGCCCGAAGCGCAAATGATCTCTGGATGCCCTGGCCATTTTGATGTGGTAGTATGCATCCTCTAGATCTATTGAGCACATCCACTCGTCCTTCTGTAGAAATGGAAGGATCGACTGAAGCGTGACCATTCGAAACTTTTCTTTCTTGACGAAAGTATTGAGGTAACTCAGGTCTAGAATGGGCCTCCAGTCCCTGTTTTCTTTGGAACTAAAAAGAACCTTGAGTAAGTCCCGAATCCTTGCTGGTCCGCTGGGACTGGCTGGATGACTCTTTTGTCTAACAACTTTGAAATTTCTAAAGCTGCTCGCTCTCGCAGATGGGGCGTACATCTGGGAGTCTTTTCTTTGGAATGGGATAGGATAGAAAGGGTATGGTGTAACCTCTGGTAACTACGCTTTTACCCAATTGTCTGTAGTTATATCTTGCCAGGCCTGAGGGTAAAGCTAGCGACCCCGACTGCCTCCAGAGCAGGACAGTCGGGCCTCCTCTCAGGAGTGCTGGAAAGGTTTACCAGGAGTGTATCCCTGTCACCTTGATGTTGCGGACCCCTCTGCCGCAGGGCGGCGTCTTCCACCTCTGCCCCTCCTCTGCCTCTAGAGGGGCATCACCCTGTGTGCCGGAAAGACCCTTGATTTTGTTTCGAAACCACATTTTCCCACCGTTGCCCTTTGGGGTACGGTCTGGTTGGGGTGGAAAACGGACTCCGACAGCAGACAGAGTCTTTCCCTCTTGTTCACACCGGTAAGGGTCTCCTTTACCTTGGGGCCAAAAGAGTGGCACCGTCAAATGGGGCGTTGTAAAGGAAGACTTGAAGGCTTCCGCAAAGGAGCATAGGCATCCAGGATTGTCTACGAAGAGCAATCGCTGAAGCTGCTGCCCTACTCGAACCTTCGCTGCGGGAAATCACCGTCATGGACGAGTTAACAATCGATGTTAGGGTATTAAGTTGCGCTGTCACTTTCTCTGAGACAGCTGCATCTGTAGAACCCTGGAGGGTATCTCCCAACTCTTTGACTAGATCCTCTGCAGACGTGTAAAATGGGTCAAATAGTTCAGGGACCGCATGGAAAAAGCCGCTGAACTAAAATGCGCTTCCCATATCTATCCATCGTCCTAGAATCTTTATTAGGCGGATGGACAGACGAAGAAGACTCCGACATCTCCTTTTTCGTGGCTGCAGCCACCACCATAGCGCTACTGGAACTCCTTTAGTAAGGTAGGACTTATCCTGAGGTGCTGTGATGTACTTGTTCGGTTTCCTAGGAACAGGTTCCACTGTGTCAGGAGCCTCCGCCCTTCGAGCAATAAGTTCCATTAGTTCGTCGAAGGGCGGAGTGACCCAGGAGGAGGAAGGGCGAGCACCAAATGCCTTCAGCAGAACTGACTCATCCTCAGAAGGGGGAAGGGACTGCCAGTCACCTCTCTGTTTCAGGATCTCCAAAATGTCTGAAAAAGAGACATCTTATGAAGGTGACTTAGGGACCCTTCTGACTCATCTAAGTCAGTATCAGATGTTATGGATTCTTGTGGAGAATCCAAGTGTCTCCTCTTACACAGTCTCTTCCTAGGGACTTCCTCGTGGGGAGCATCCAAGAAGCCTCGAGGAAGAGGGGCACCCTCCAGGGTGGCTGAGACACTGGTGCCCGACGCTTGGATGTGGCCGTAGGTGCAGATAAAGACAAAGACCCTTTATGGGGAGGAGAAACAGCTTCCACTGATGTGGTTGTCTGGGTAGACAACACCTTCCTCATCAGGTCGAACGCCCCGGTCCCGCATCTTAGAATCTCCCGGCTCAAGAAATGGGAAGAATCCCGACACGGGCACCGAAGGCATCGACCCGAGGACGGAGCCGAATCGATCCGCCGAGGCCCGAGGGAGAGTCGGAACCGACACGCCGGTTCGACTCGCCCCGGAACCAAGAACAGACCGTCGGCTCCGAGACTCCGGTACCGACGGAGTCGAGGTGAGGAACAGACCGAAAAGGACGGTTCTGGACCGAGGGCTCCACAATCAGCAGATCAGCCTCTTCCGGCTCCAAAGACTGAATCGGTCTCGGAGGAGGAATGGATGGAGATACAGGAAGGCCTTCAAGTTTCGACACCAGCTGGGTGGAAACCGAAATAAGTTTAGAGAGGGCCGAATGCTCCAGCAGCTTCTGCACCACACGATCCACATTGACATCCGAAAGTTTAGAGGAACGGGTCGAAGGAACCGAAGACGGAGCCGACCTCAATATGGCCGGAGGGAGCTCCATCACCGGTTCCAAGACTCGAGGCACAGGAACCGACACCAGTTGAACACTCGGCCCCGAAGTCTGTGGAACCGGTG
The DNA here is from genome assembly GCF_019279795.1 of Protopterus annectens. Classification (NCBI taxonomy): domain Eukaryota; kingdom Metazoa; phylum Chordata; order Ceratodontiformes; family Protopteridae; genus Protopterus; species Protopterus annectens. The sequence goes on along the minus strand of NC_056729.1, from coordinate 1,169,068,888 downwards.
ATCTAACCTTAGAAGAAGAGCTCGGAGCCGATGACTTGGGCTCCGATGTCGATTCCTTAGAGGACTTCGATGCCTGGTCAGAAGCATCCAAAGCCTCTTGGAAAGCTGGTTTCAAAAGACCCCTGTCCATTAGTTTCCTGCGCCTATCTGTCATGACCCTCCCACTGAAAGAGTGACAAATGGAGCAATCCTCTTGTAAGTGGAGAGGGCCAAGGCAGTAGACACAGGAACTATGGTTGTCAGTGACCGACATTTTTTGGCCACACTGACAACGCTTGAAACCAGACTTTGCCTTCTCAGACATTGTAGGTAATAAACAAGTCTAGAAACAAATACACTAGTCACAATCAGGTAAATGTCACAATCAGGTAAATGTCAAATCCGGTTAGTCACAATCAGGTAAATTTGACTCAATATAGTAGTATATGGAAGGGGTGTAGGCCCCGGTACAAAAATACCGATAAAAAGGTTAACGGTACCAAAGAACTACGGAACCACAACACAATCACACAAGGTAATACTGACAATATTAAGTTAAATAAAATTCTCAATAAAATACAACAAAAAGTTATATCTTAGCTTAGATAACCCTCGAGCTAGCTCCCAACGATGCGAATGCAGCAGCGGCAAACTAGATCTGAGGTAAAGGCAGAGGGGGATTGTGGGTATTAGATTGTCTCGAGCTTCTTCTCGATGCAGAGCTTGCAAGAGGCGACGCGAGCCGAGGATTGGCTCCGAACCCATGTGTAAGAACAAACGGCGAGATTGAACACTATCACATTTAATATTAATACAAATGGTAATGCTGACCAAATAGCCAGGCTTCAGGAGTGGCACTCCACAGTGTCACCAATAAAGTACTCTCAAAGGTTAAAATATTTCTTATGGACCAGCCACAATGAAAAGTTTAAATATATTTAATAATAAAAGAATATGAAAATATGAAATATCTATTACAGTAAACACCAGACTTTCAATCACAGGAAATATTAGAAATAACACAGCTGGAAAGAGTCACACAGTTGCAGAAAAACAATACTTAACTATTTTCACTATATTTTTCTGACTAATCTAGAGCATTACTGTTCCTACTTCCTACAGAGCAAGGCAAGATGAAATAGGTGAGGGATCCTTCTATCTCAGGCTCCAAGGAACAGACTGCCCTGAGACTTCTGTCTCACCTAATATTAAAACATTAAAACTGTGAATAACATCTTTATGACCTAGACCCAGTAATTTAATTTCTTACTATTTTCCAAAGTTAGCTGGAGCTGAGCTTAACACACACACACACACACACACACACACACACAGACACATACATACATATATATATTTTAACACAAAACTTCAACGGTACCAGAAGACAAAAACGAGGCAGAATAGGTAATTACACTTTTGTCCCCTTTACTGTAAAACAGAACATCTTCAGAAAATAAAATAAGTTGTGCACACATTCATAGAGTACAACCACTATAAAAAGTTCCAAGTAGAGAAGACACACAGTGATTAAGGATATACAGTAGCCAATGACAAACTGCAACTGAAACTACAAGATCCAGTGAAAAACCAGTAAAGTACATCATGACTGAAAAGTCATGTCGAGAACGGGATCAGTGATACGAGCCATTGCTGAGGGTTTGCTTGATACTATGACATCTGACAGTAAGCAGCTAAGTGAAAAATAGGTTAAGGTATACAAAAAGAGGTTCAGTGAACTGATCAGTGATAAAACAAGTGAACTAATCAGGAAACATAAATAAAAGATAAGGCATTAAATACACCAACGTAAGGCACATTTCACATTTATACTTTCATTTAAGCCCGGGTCAGACTCAGCCCCAAGCAAGAGCTACCACTTAAGTTCTTTCACCTCTAGCAGCAAGTTACGGTCACCAAAAACAAATCCAATTTGTCCAGCACAAAAAACATGAACCCAGTAAAGTCAACGCATGTGGTACTGTGCTTACCCAAAGAATTGGAGCAGTCTTTAAATCGTATGGCAGATAAATGTTTTTTGGCTCGATCAGAAAGTTTTCTGCAAGTTTTTCTTAGACAGAACGAGCCACACTGTTTGCACACCGCTGCATAAACAACCCACTCTGTGTGGCAAAGTGTTGTTTAAACGAGACTGTAAAATTAGTGTTGGAAAATGAAATGCGATCCAACGTAAATGTGCTTGCAAACGACACAATGACCACACTGGAACATCCTGGAGGAACCAGTGGGAGCAGCGGAATTATCAAGCAAAAAAGGAGGATCTTTATTTTCAAAAGCAGACTGCAGAGTGGTACATTTCTTTAACGAGAAGTCAGAAGTATTGCCCCGTGCTTAAATGAATGTATAAATGTGAAATGTGCCTTATGCTGGCGTATTTAACTCCTTATCTTTTACTTGTATGTTTCCTGATTAGTTCACTTGTTTTATCACTGATCAGTTCACTGAACCTGTTTTTGTATACATTAACTTATTTTTCACTTGGCTGAGTTGTTGGTTCTGGTGATCTTAAGGTCCTGTCCCTAGAATGTAGTTGCCTTGGGTTTTCCTGTATTTTAAGTACATTTGATAGCGTTGGTATTTTGTCTGGCTATAGTAGGAGTTTTTTAGTGAAAACTAGTTGGTACAAGGTAACGAGATTTTGAAGTTCAAGCCACTTTAGTTAGTATAGTGAGTGGCAATGATGTGAATGGTAGGGAGCATTTGTGGCAAATCTGGCAATTTGATTGTAATATGTTTCTAGTTTTGTAATTTCTGTTTTGGATAGGTTGGTAAAGACAGGGGCAGCATATAGAAGTGTGGATAGTAGCAGAGTTTGAGCCATAGTAATTTTAGTCTGTTGATTTAGGTATGTTTTATTTTTGTACAGACTGCCTAGTTTTCTGTGTATGTTTTTGATGGTTTGATTTATGTGCAGGTCAAACTTCAGTTCGTCAGTTGTAACACCCAGTAGTTTTGTGTAGGAGTCTGAGGAGGTAATGGTACCATCATTAGATACAATACTGAGAGAATCAGTGTCCAAGTTGAATTTATTTGGTATGAAAATTAGTAATTTGGTCTTTTTGGGGTTCAGTAACAGGTTTTTACTGAGAAACCAAGCATCAGTGGTTTTGAAGACTTGTTTGGTAGTGGAAAGGAGTGTGAGGGGGTTGGTGGCTGAGCAAACTAGATTTAAGACTTTTTTATTTTCTTGGGTAGAAATCCTTTGGGCCCTTCCAGTATGCAATATGCTTGGATTTGTACATACCAAAGGGGGCACTGTATTCAGTGATAGGTCTGATAAGGGAAAAATAGAAGTTATGTTCTTACCATAACGTTCCATGTTAGTTGTCTTCTTCTCGCCTTCTTCTTGCTGGATGGGTTCGGAGCCGACCTCGGCTCCGACTCGGCCACTCTAAAAGCTCGAGTGTTGGTTACACCGGCTCGAGGCTCCCCTTATATCCCACAATGCTAGGCGAGAGTTACCTCAGATCTCGTTTGTAAGCTAACCCCAGCTTATAAATAGTAACAGAATAAACTGTAAAAAAGAATCCACCTCTAACAACAGGAAGAAAGAAGGGTGACCTACATCCTGAACCAGGAAATATGCATAATAGCATATGTCTAAGAAAGAGGTGGTAGAAAGAGAGGTCACAATCACAACTCCTCTAGGTCTGTCCAGGCCAGGGGAAGGAGGGTGGGAGAAGAAGGCGAGAAGAAGACAACTAACATGGAACGTTATGGTAAGAACATAACTTCTATATGTTAAGTTGTCTATCTCGCCTTCATTCTTGCTGGATGGGACCGCGTCCCTAGCACCTTGTCCCGGGTGGCCTAACGGAACAGACTCCTGAGAACAGTGGAACCAAAGTTAGCTCTATGCCTAGAAGCTAAATCCAACTTATAATGAGAAATAAAAGTGTGAGGAGTAGCCCAAGTAGCCGCTGCACAAATGGTGTCAATAGGCAGTCTGTCTTGGAAGGCTAAAGAAGTAGCCAAAGCTCTGGTGGAATGAGCCTTAGGTTTATCAGGTAGCTTTTGATGTCTAATCTCATATACAAGGGAAATCAATGATGTTAGCCATCTGGATAATGATACTTTTGAAACTGAAAGTCCCTTTCTGCTCTCCGCATAGGAGACAAACAGCTGATCAGATTTTCTGAACTGTTTAGTTCTATCCAAGTAATACCTCAATTGACGGTGAACATCCAGGCAGTGTAATTTTTGTTCAGACCTATTGGAGTATTCTGGAAAAAAGACTGGTAGATCAATGCTTTGATTCAGATTTGATGTCGAGACCACTTTAGGCAAAAAGGACGGGTTAGTTCGTAAGGATACTCTGTCCTTATGAAACAAAAGATAAGGAGGACGACAGCTGAGTGCTTGAAGCTCTGAAACTCTTCTAGCTGATGTAATAGCTACCAGAAAAAGAGTTTTCCATGATAATAATTTTAAAGAACAGGAGACTGCAGGTTCGAAAGGGGGAAGAATCAAAGAAGCAAGAACTAAATTTAGGTCCCAAGGAGAAGGAGGATTTCTTATAGGAGGTCTGAGAAGAAAAACTCCTTTCAAAAAGGCTTTGCAGAGTTTGTGGGACATTAGGGCAGATTCAGAAATACCCACATGAAAGTTAGAAATAGCTGCCAATTGAACTTTAAGTGTAGAGGGAGATGAACCTGCATGGAAGAGTTCAGCTAGAAAATCAAGGACTAGTTGGATGGAAGCAGTGAAAGGATCTATGTCCTTTCCTTGAGCCCAATATGTGAAGCGTTTCCACTTACTCAAATAAATCTTTCGAGTGGAAGATTTATGGGAAGCTATCAATATATCTCTAACAGAGTGAGATAATTGAGGAAGCCTGGCTAAGGTTGGAACTGGAGGAACCAAGCAGTGAGGTTCAGAGAGGGAGGGGCGATGAAACTGACCCGACTGATGGATCAAAAGATCTGGAACTAGGTCCAGATTCCACGGTCGCTCCAAGAGAAAACGATGTAGAAAGGGGAACCACACTTGTCGAGGCCAGTAAGGAGCAATGAGGATCAATGAGGCCTTCTGAGCGATAGATTTCTGTATTACTTGAGAGATCAGTGGGAAAGGAGGAAATGCATACAGAAGTCCCCGGGGCCAAACTTGGACTAGAGCGTCTCTGCTGGGTTGGCCTGGTAAAGGGAATAGAGTGAAATATTCTCTGCACTTGCTGTTTTGGGGAGTAGCAAAAAGATCGCAGCAAGGCTGACCCCACTTGAGAAAAATTTCTCTCATTACAGAGTCTTTCAGAGACCACTCGTGAGGCATGAGTATAGCTCTGCTCAACTTGTCCGCAATATGATTGGACTTCCCGGGGATGTGCGTTGCTATCAGAAACCGCTGAGAAGAAATCGCCCATTGCCACAGTCTGAGTGCTTCTCGACACAGGGGGTATGATCTGGTTCCGCCTTGTTTGTTGATGTACCACACTACAGACATATTGTCTGTCTGGATTGCAATTGTTCCCAAGGGAAGAGAGTCTTGAAGGGCTTGCAACGCTAAAAGCACTGCTCTCATCTCCAGAACATTTATGTGCAAGTGGCATTCGTTTGGTTGTCATGTGCCCTGGACTGTCCTGCCCTGATAATGCCCCCCCCACCCGATCAGGGAGGCATCCGTTGTCAGAGTAGCAACCGGAGGAGGTGGAAGAAAGGGTCTTCCCGACAGGAGCTGGGGGGAAGACATCCACCACATGAGATGCTTTTTGCACGCTTGCGTGATCATAATGGTGTGAGACATTGGAAGTTCCTGGTATGACCATTGAGCAAAAAGCATCCACTGGAGGATCCGCATGTGGTATCTGGCTAATGGAAGCAGAGGTATGGCCGCTGCCATAATTCCCAACACCTTTAGAACTAACCTGGCTTTGATTCTGTTGTTGTTGAGAAGGAGTGATACCAATTTGTGAATGTCTGATATTCTCTGATGTGTTAGCCTTGCAGACATGTTTACTGTATCTAGATTTGCGCCTATGTAGGTAATAGTACGACAAGGCGACAAAACAGACTTTTCGCAATTTATTGAAATACCCAGTTTTTGACAAACTCGAAAAGTGTAATCTCTGGCCATCAGAAGGAGATGCTTGGTGGGAGCTGTGAGGAGCCAGTCGTCCAAATATGGAAACACCTGGAATCCTTGTCGTCTCAGGTGAGAAGCTACCACTGCCATGCATTTGGTAAACACCCGGGGGGCAGTGGTGAGACCAAAGGGCAGGGCCCTGAACTGAAAATGACTGGTTCCCAGCCTGAAGCGGAGGAATCTTCTGGAGCGTCTGTTCATCTTTATGTGATAGTACGCATCCCGAAGGTCTATAGAGCACATCCAGTTTCCTTTGCCCAAAAGGGGAAGGATGGATTGCAGCGTGACCATCCGAAATCTTGTTTTCTTGACTGATTTGTTCAAGACACTGAGATCCAAAATTGGTCTCCAGTCCCTGTTTTCTTTGGAACTAAAAGAACCTTGAGTAGATTCGGATCCTTGCTGGTCTGCTGGAACTGGCTGAATTGCTCTTTTGCAAGCAGTTTTGAAATTTCCAAAACTGCTAGATCCCTTTGAGCGGGTGGAACATCTGGAAGGGATTTTTTTGACTGATTTGGAAAGCGAAGAAAGGGGCTAGAATAGCCTTCGGAAATGATGGACTGTACCCATTTGTCTTGAGTCAGGGATAGCCAGGCTTCTGGGTACAGTGACAATCTTCCCCCGACTGCCTCCGAAGATGGGCAGTCGGGCAACACCTCAGGGATGCTGAAAAGGCTTGTCAGGAAAGGCTTCCCGATTGCCCTGGTTCTGCGGACCCCCCCCTGCCCCTAGGGCGACGTCTACCATTGTTATTCCCACCTCTGCCTCTGGTGGGAAAACGACTCTGTAAAGGCCAGGCGAAGTCCCTTGAGATTGTTTACGGAACCACATCTTTCCACTTTTCTGGCCTTTGGGGTAAGGCCTGGAAGGAGTAGAAAAACGGACTCCGGCAGAAAGGGTCTTGCCATCAGTCTCGCACCTAGTCAAGGTTTCTTTCACTTGAGGACCAAAGAGAGATGATCCATCAAACGGGAGTTCGTGAAAGACGCCTTGAAGGGTCCAAAATTGCATAGCCGCATCCAGGCATGCCTACGTAAGGCCACACCTGTCCCTGCGGCTCTGCTCGCTCCATCAGCCGCGTAAGAAAGAAGGCATGGAGGAGTTGGTTATAGAATTAAGGGTAGCCAGCTGCGTGTTCATTTTATCTTGAAACCCGCAGCTGTAGGGTCCTTTAACATTTCACTCGCTTCCTTGATCAAGTCCCTTTGAAGACGAGTAAAATGGCACAGGTAGTTCAGCGAACGCATGGTAAATGTCGCTGACGAGAACATCCGCTTCCGCATACCTATCCATGGACCTAGATTCCTTGTTAGGTGGATGGACAGGTACTGAAGGATCAGCTAGCTCCTTCTTAGTGGCAGCAGCTACCACCATAGCATCCACAGAAACTCCTTTTGTTAAAAATTGTTTGTCTGCTGGAGCTGTTATGAACTTGGAGGGTCTCCTGGGAGTGGGGTCCACTGAATCAGGAGCCGTCCATGCCTTCTTAGCAACCACCTGCATGAGGGGTCAAGGGGGACACCCAGGAGGTGGAAGGACGAGAGCCAAACGCCTCAAGATACACAGATTCGTCCTCTGAAGGGTTGAGGGCTGGCCAATTTCCCCTCTGTTTCAGGATCTCCAGAATGTCTGCAAATGAGACATCTTCAGAAGGGGAACGGGGGGAACCCTCAGACTCATCCAAATCTGTGTCTGACGTGATGGACTCAGGTGAGTCAATGCGTTTCCTCTTACACTTCCTCTTCCGAGGGGGCTCTTCTGCCAAATCAGGAGAGGCCTCGGAAGAGGATGAAATCCCCACAGGGGGCTCCTGAGGAGCTGGCTCTCTGCGGTCCGGGATGAGGGAGTGAGTCGACTTAGTCTGAGGCACCATAGAGGGAGGGGCGGACGGAGCCGACTGTGGAGTAGAGCCAGGCTCTAACACACTCCGCATGACCTCGAATGCACCCCTGTCAGGCAGAGCCAGAGGTCCCCGCTCCGAAAAGCTAAGAACCTCCCTCGGCACCGACAGTGATGGCTCCGAGGCCGATGTCGGAGCCGAACTCACCAGCGCCGAAGCACCGAGAGGGAGAGGGGGGTCGGACAAGGGTCCGATGCCACTCACCCCCTCGGAGCCGACGAGGGAAGTCCGGCGCCGAGATTCTTCCAAGGAAGAAAACGGAGCCGACGACAGAGCCGAAGACAATTGTATCGGCTCCGACGCAATCACAGTCTCGGTTCCGACACGACCCGGCTCTGAGCTCAAGAGAGTCGAAGGAGGAATATGTTGATGGACCGGGGCAGGCATCGACTGATGAGTCGGGCTGTGAAGCATCTGGGCCAGTGCCTCGGACTTAAGTAGTCGACTCACTACCCTCTGAAGGTCATGATCTGACAGCCTCGATGACCTAGAGGAGCGAGATCTTTGGCTCCGTTCAGACAGCAGGGGAGATCCTGGAGCCAAATGAACGGAGCCAAGAGATGGTGACCTGGACCTCTTCCTAGTTGTCGGCTCCGAAGGTCTAGTCGGAGCCGACGGAACTCTACTACCTCGGCTCCGGCGAGCCGAGGGGCCACAGAAATTGTGGACTGAGACTTATCGGCTCCAGCCGGAGCCGATGAAGGCAGAGGTTGAGAAACCTTAGGTCTCGGCTCAGTTGCCGGAGCCGAAGACCTAGATGCCTTAGAGGGCTTCCCTGTTGAAACAGACAGGGAATCCTCTGGCTTGAGTAAGCCTCTGAGAATCAATTTATTCTTTCTTTCCTGCAGGACCCTGGGGCTGAAGCCATGGCACACAGCACAGGAGTCCTGCAGGTGCAAAGGCCCCAGACAATAGACACAAGAAGTGTGAGCGTCTGTCAGAGACATTTTCTGACAGCACGCATCACACTTCTTGAATCCGGAGACCTTTGCTTCTTTGGACATTTTTTTTTTTTTTTTTATTTGAACAGGTGTACACAAACACGCACACAAACACACTAGTTACACCCTGTCAAATTAAATTATAATAAAAGCAGTACTAGGATTTTAAAATAATGCACACACACTCCACTAAGGAAGGAAAGGCCTATAGGCCCAAGGGAAGAACCTAAGGTTCTTGAGGGAAAAAAACGGAAATTTTTTGGAAGGGAATAAAAAGTTTCCTAAACTACACTAAACTAAGTAAATATATTAAATTAAAGGGGATTTTAAAGACTAATTTCAACAAGAAATAGTACTCACCAAGAACCGGTAGAAAAAACCAACCTCGAAGCTGTAGCGGCAAATGAGATCTGAGGTAACTCTCGCCTAGCATTGTGGGATATAAGGGGAGCCTTGAGCCGGTGGAACCAACTCTCGAGCTTTTAGAGTGGCCGAGTCGGAGCCGAGGTCGGCTCCGAACCCATCCAGCAAGAATGAAGGCGAGATAGACAACTTAACATGTACATTGTTAGGATGAATTCTTTGGATCTTGAATATATTCCCCTGGAAATTAACTGGGTCAGACAGGATTTCCTGACTATGGTGGAGACAAGACGACTGAATGAGAGAGAGAATTATCCACGTAAGTAAACAGGGTCTCTTATGCCCATATCCATTTGAAGAGGAGCATCATTTACAACATGAGGTGATAGCAACTTTTCTACTAAAAGCTACTATGCTACACTTTTTTCATTTAGTTTGAGTCCTTTTTTAATACACCATGTATGTGAATATTCCAGCCTTTCAAACCAAAATCAACTAAACAGGCAGGCATCCCTTTCTAGGAAAAGGCAACAGCAAAAAGTGCAACAATTATGAATGTTCACATAAAAAAAACACTTTGGTAAAGGTATGATTATAACATACAGTGAGGATACTATATGACAAATCATTGATAAAACTGGAATATTTTTACTTTGATAATACAGTGGGAAATAGATCCATTCATGTTTAGAAAAAGGGTATGACCATTAACAATTGAACAGAGTCAGACAAGAATGAAATAAAGAAATAAAAGGAGTACTTATAAATGCAGAAGATGTAAACAATGCCTCTTTGTAAAGTAAGGCGCGGATATTAATATTTCAGGAAACAAAACAATTATAAGTGAATGTTATAATTGTGGAACAAAAGGGTTAAAGTATATAGCTCTCTGTACAAAGTGCTCTGCTTTTTGTATGGGCAAGACAGAGTGACCCTTTAAGGACAGCATTTATAAGAGCATACATATGAAATTAAAAAAGCCAATGAGTACAATGCTTTATATAGGCATATTAGGGATAATCATGACCATGGGTTTTTTCTTTCAGGTTCCAGAACAAGTCAAGATTAGCCTAAGATGAGGGGCTTGGAGTGAAAGGTTAGATGTCGGTGAATTACATTGACAATTAAAAACCAGTGCTGACAAAAAGACTGTATGAACAAATATACTTACATCGCTCCTTTTTTAAAATTAAAATCAGCTACCAGTTAACACTCCCTTTTAAATGAAACGGGGTTGATAAAGTATTTATTACATAATTTATTTAAAATTGTAACAATATTTAATGGTAATGTAACAGTGTTTTTAGAACTGTGTGATGTCATTGTTTTAATGTTGTCACGTGTGCATTTTTATCTATTAGTGTCTGTACAACTGATTGGTTCTGAAGATGTCTTCTTATACAAAAGATGAAAGCACTAAACATGCCATCCTTTTATTAAACTTTTCTGTAGTGCTTCTTAAGGGTTTAATTGTTCGCAAATATTCCAGCCCTTGCCAGAGCTGTTTTGCATCAGGGGATGAGTGGATAACGGTGCCCAGTTTGCAGTCATCAGAAAACCTGGTGAACCATACTTATTGACACGTATGACTGCAAAACAGATCCCAAACAGGAGATGGCTCAGAACTGATCCCTGTGGCACCCCACTAGTTACAATTTTACATTCAGAGAGGGAACCATCGACTTTCACAACTTGTGATCTGTTAGACAGCCTATTTGCAATCCAGTGTTGCCTAATTTTTCAGTAATACCAGCAAGCTGGTGTGATGATACAAGGTACTGCCAGCTATGCCAGGAGAAGCAAGGCAGTGGATGTGCAACATAAGCCAGCACAGCTAGCTGGAATTTTGTAAAGAATTACATATCATTTGCATATCAAACAGATATGTACAGATGCTTTTATGTATCAACAGTGTATGCTGCTGGACAGAAAAGAAATATACTTGTACACCAGACTGTACTGTATTGTGGCTGTTTAAATGTATATGTTTCAACAGAAGATACTGGAAGAGAAGAGGTTAATCTCAAACTTTAAAAATAGTAAGAAATTAAATTACTGGGCCTAGGCCATAAAGATGTTATCTCACAGTTTTGAATGAAGCCAGAAATGCAGTGTCTGTAAGTAGTATGGTTTATTAGCTCCTGTGGAAAGAGTGGAAGCGTTTTATGGTTTTATGACTTCCAGTAGCTGCAGCAGATCTTAGCAAGGCTGTGTGTGTGTGTATGTGTGTGTGTGTGTGTGTGTGTGTGTGTGTGTGTGTGTGTGTGTGTGTGTGTGTGTGTGTGTGTGTGTGTGTGTATTACTGACAAACAGGTGCTTAACCCTAGCAATTTCTAGCAATGGGGGAGAGGGTGTTGCATGGGAACCTCAAGTCAGATGACCGGATATATGTGATGTCATTCTGGAATCCATCACTAAAATAATGTTTAATACTAGTTGAGACTTACGTCTCATGGTACTCTGTTTTGGAAACCTGACATAAAAGGATCACTCACCAACTTCACCATGCCTTGTGCTAGTACGTGATCAGAGAATCAGCAAATAATAACTCTTTAGATTAGTCAGGAAAATATAGCGAGATTAGTTAAGTACTATTTTCTGTATCTGTGTGAATCTATTCTGTGTTATTTTAATATTTCCTGTGGTTGAAACTCTGTTTATTGTACATAGATATTTAGTATTTTTATGTTCATTTATTATTAAATATATTCAAACTTATCACTCTGGCTGGTCTTTTAGAGAATATTTTAACCTCTGAGAGTACTCACACCTGTTTGGTGACTCTGTTGCCCTCCTGAAAGTCATACTGCTTTGTTCAAACTACCTTTTGTATCAATATTAATTTCACTCAGTATAATTGGGTGTCCTTGTAACAGCCTTACAGTAGCTTGCTTGGGAGTGTCTGCTGTCAGTAACTACTTTATAGTCTGGGCATAGCTAGTAACCATGTGCCAACCTTTCCCAGGTGTGTGTATGTGCAAATCAAATCTCAAAGTATGTGTGTGTGCGTCAGCAACTTGGAGCAGGGCTGCGAAGCACTGGTTTCACAGAGAGAGTAGTGGAGGACTTGGCATGGACACTCAGCTAATGACTTAGCTGTGCCTGTGGGGAGCCTTACTGGGGACCTGGGGAGCAACAGACTGTAAAACCCAGACCTTGGACTGAGTGTGTTCCCTGTGTCCTCTTAAGGGAAATTGTGCTTGATGCAGAAATCTCCATCTGGAAATACTGGGTGTAACCAGTTTTATTGCAAGTGAATGTCCCTTTCCAGTGTCAGTGGTGAGGATTCAAGCTCCTTGATTATTGGCCCAGAGTGGGGACGTCACAGTTGGATACTGTCAAAAGCTTTGCCTGGTCAAGATAAGCAGTGTGCAGTTTAGACTTCCACAATGGCTGCACACTGATCAACAGCTCAATTTCAGCTCCTGCTAGTGTGAAAAAAATGAAAGATAGTGGCCAGTAATTCTGCCAGTTTTAGTAAATTCAGTAACCAGCTAGTAAACACACTGCCACTCCACCATATTTAGCATAATGTTATGCATGTAACTTTATATCTCTATCACTAAGAAATCTCACTGTATAGTCTCCCACAACTGTCATTTACACTGTTTTTCTAAAGACTGCCACATCACCCTCTACCTAATTTCAGTCCTAAAAAACTTCCATTTCCTAGTTAACTACCACTATTTCTATTTTCATTATACAACCTCTCTACCTAATCTTTCAATAACGTCTTGTCCTCTTAAGTCCTACCTCGTACTAAATCCCTTGCTGTCTTTGCCACCCTTCTCTGAACTTCCAACTGAAAAGAACATTACATAACACATCCACTATGCAATTTCTCTGTAACAGTCTACCTCATGAAAGAAAAAAATGTGTTTACTTAAATTCACAGACTACTGTATGTTATATAATGTGTTCTAGATTTCAAATAATCATGTTTTCATGTAAACTCACTGTATTTTACAAAACGTCATTTTTGTCTTTAAATTTATTTGCCTAATATGTGGAACTTTTCTCCTCAAGTCTCTGCAGAAAATGGGATAAACCCCAGTTGGAATTGCCTGGTGAATGAATGAATGAATAAGAAACTAAGCCTGAAAGAACAGTTGGAGAGAAAACACACTGACTGGGAAGAATCCTACAACTGTTCAGCAAAAACACTTCAAGCTCCAGTTTCGGAACAAGACATGGCTCCCAGTAATCTAGAGGAAAAATTAAATCAAATGTGTTCTGAGCTGATTAAAGTGAACAAAACATAGAAGTATATCAACTCAAATAACAAAGAGGCTGGAAAAATGGAAAAAGCTTTAAACAGCTAGGAATTGATAAAAATCAGAGGGTGAAAAAAAGGCTGGCTGAGTATGATACTGCTCAAGAAGAGTGGTTTAAAAAAATGCTAGAATTAGGAAGGACTCGCGGAAAACCTGAGAATTTCTGTTGTACCGGGGAAACTGGAACAGACAGACTGTATTAACTTTATGAAAGCAGAAATAAGCAACTGGACTGTATTCCACAGCAGAATTTGTTAACTGAAAGGTCACATTGTGTGAATGCTCCAAACTTGGTCATGAGAAAGTAGCCAAGATCTGTATTTGTAAAGATCCAATCATACCAGCAGAAAGAACTGATCCTAACAAAACTGTGGCAGAAAGGAAAAGTATTAAAAACTGGTGTTTTGGAAAATTATCATACACTGTACATCAGGCAGATGAACCTATAGGAGAAGCAAATATATCCCAGCAATCATGGAATGTTGAGAGACAGGTGTGAAATTCACGCTGCTGTATCCAGTTTTCTTCAGAATATGTATTTGTTGGAGGATCAAAGTAATTTTTGATGCACAACAGGCTAAGGAGAAAATACAAAAGTTTGCCCAACAAAAACTGATCCATCAGACAGGAGGATTCTTTGTTTTTCATTGCTCTGATAGTAAAACTCAGAGAGACTTTGCCAGTGAAACCTTTTCCACTGTTCCAAAGGAAAATGCTTAAGAGACAGAAAAATGAACAGGAGTTGATTAGAAGAATCAGGGGTACCTTGGACTTGTATTAGAGTCTGGGATTGGGAGATGAGAAGTACAGGAAGACAACCAGCAACTGTAAAATTAGCGAACAAGTGAGAGATTATAAAGCATCAATTACATTTGTGATGTATGTTTTTACAAGCCAAAGTGGACATATTGGACTTTTGTTTACTTTGTTAAACTTGTGGGGGAATTAAAAGCATATACCCCACCTCATGTCATTAATGTCTGAAAAGACACTAAACAGAAAATAAAGAAAAACATAAGCAGTGTGCAGGACTTCTGGTATGGCATTCTTCTAAAAGACAGCCTGATCATCCCTCTGCCTGGTTTTGTTTGGGTAAAATAAGGTACATATAAAGTACAAATGAGCACACCAAAAAGAGTAAAACCATATGGATGAAATAAGGAAAATTGAATGTTGAGGAAAAGCAAAAAAAAAATAAAGAAAAAAATTGTAAAATTCGGGAAACTAGCTATGAACCTGTGCTGGACCTGGTGTGTGACATTTCTGTGGAAAGCAGGAAGAGCCAACTAAGAGACGAGATGGAGCCTCAATAAGTATTGCTGATTTCAATTTAACTGGAGATCAAGAATATGAAACATTTGAAAGATAAATTGTGGACCAGGAAAGAAGATTCAAAATAGTAGATTCAACGTTGAATTAATTACTCAGCCTTACTACAGCCCTTGATATAAAAAAAACATGTAGCTTAAAACAAGAATAGAGTCAGCAAAAGTCAGTCTGGATTAGACAGAAGTTAAACTAATAGATATGGAAGATCGGACCAGAAAGAAAAAAGTAAGATCGACTTGGGTTCCCAAATTGGTAGAGGACTGTGCATTGGTCGTTAGTGAAGTGGACTGGTATCCACTGAGTAGAAATATCCATTGAGAAAGCGCAAAGTGGCAGCCAACAGCAGAAGGGATAAACAGGGTGTGACCTATAATAGTCTGCTTCCTATCTTATGCTTTGAAGGAGAAACTCTTAGTAAAAATGTGGGCACCAGGAGTAATAAGAAAAACAGGTGAAACCAGAATTTTTGTAGAAGCTGCTTGTTACATGGAGACAAGGCATAAGAGCAGTGCTTTCCTGCCAGTGATTCACTAGTGTAAGTAGAATGCTTTTAGATGGCGCCAACTCTACCCTGCCCAAAAAGGATAATTTTTGTAGGGGCAGTAAAAATGTCCAACAAACCATCAGGGGTAATGACAGTTTTACAAAAAAAAGGCCAACCCATTAAGAAACAAACTCTTCATTGTAGGAGAGTAACATCAACTCAATGCCCGAAGGGGAGCTGCATGAGTTATACACTCCATTATTTCTGACAAAACAGAAACTGACAAAAAAATGAAGTTGGTGTGAGAAATGAGAGCAAAAGCAAAATCACTCTGAGGGGACAGTTTGCAAGAAGGGTGAGATGGGAAGCGAAAGAAAACAAGAAGTGATGTCAAGTAAGATTGATTAGAAGTGGATTTTGAGTAATTTTTATTTACTAACCCAGCCTCTAAAGACTAAAGTACAGTTTTGTACCTACCATAAATGTAGATGTTCGAAGATCCACATTGCTGCAGTCCTTACACTTGGGTAGTCCGCTGTCCTCGGTCGGCCCAAATATCAAAGTATTAGGCTGACGTCGGTCAAGTCGCATAAGACTGACATCAGATCGTCAGGGTACAAATGCGCATGACCGACGTCATATCCTCAGTCTTTTCTTGCCCCAGATGTCAGAAGACCCTAAAAAGAAAGGTCACAACCAAAAGACAGCAAACAACAACCAACCACCCTAGTACTAATCATATGTACAATATATATACAATATCCACAATATGTACAACCCCAACCCACACAACCGCCTCTAACTACAGAGGGGAAGGAGGGAGGGTAAATTGGACTGCAGCAATGTGGATCTTCGAACATCTACATTTATGGTAGGTACAAAACTGTACTATGTTCTTCATCTCACATTGCTGCAGTCCTTACACTTGGGTAGAATCCCAAAGCAGAGGTAAGGGAGGATGGCAAAACTATAAGGCAGTAGGAGCCGCCAAAATGCCCTGTAAAATAGCAGTGGCAAAACCAGCCCTAGATTTAGAGTAAAGTGGAAGGTGGTAATGCTTGGAGAAAGTATGCACTGAACTCCAAGTAGCTGCCTCCAAAATATCTTTAGTTGCCACCCCCCTTAAAAAAGCTGTAGAAGTGGCAGTAGCCCTAGTGGAATGAGGCCTAATCCCAGCTGGAATCTCCTTACCATGATGGGAATAACAGAAAGCAATACAAAACCCAATCCACTTAGAAATAGTTTGTTTTGACACAGGCTTGCCCTGAGAACCCAAAGCAAATGAAACAAATAACTGCTGAGACTGCCTGAACCCTTTAGTTCTGCTCAAATAATATCACAACTGCCTGTGTATATCCAAAGTATGCAAAATCTTTTCCCCTTTATTTTGGGGGTTTGCATAAAAAGTAGGCAAATGAATAGTTTGGTTTAAAGCCACACTAGAAATCACTTTAGGCATAAAAGAAGGATTAGTACGTAAAGATACCCTATCCTTATGGAAAATTAAGAAAGGCTCAACCGCCATAAGGGCCTGTAATTCAGAAACCCTTCTTGCAGAGGTAATGGCCAACAAAAAAGCAGTCTTCCATGATAAATATTTCAACTCAGCAGTAGCTGCAGGCTCAAAAGGTTGTAGAGTGAGTTTCTCCAAAACAAAATTGAGATCCCAAGCAGGAGTAGGAGCTCTCCGTGGGGGTCTTATATTCTTTGCCCCTCTAAGGAATTGCTTAAACAAAGGATGAGAAAACAATGGTGGGTCACAGTCATAGTGAGCAGAAATTGCTGCAGCATGAACCTTGATAGAAGAGAAGGACAAACCTTTGTCCAGTAACTCAGTAAGATATTGAAGAGCCATACTTAAATTAGGCTTAGAAACATCAAATTCCTTTGCTGTACTCCAAAATAAAAATCTCTTCCATTTATCTGCGTACACTTTCCTTGTACTAGGCCTTCTGGCCTCCAAAATAACCTTCAAAACTTGCTGTGGAAGCTGAGACCCTCCAGGGTTTAAAACAGAATATTCCAGGCTGTTAGGTGAAGAGAGTGAAGTTTGACATTGAGTAAATGACTGTTCTCCTGAGACAGCAGGTGTGGAATCGAAGGTAAAGGCCATGGAGGCTCCCGTACCAGACTTCTCAGTAATGGGTACCAGTGCTGTCGAGGCCAATCTGGAGCTATTAAAATCATCTTTGGCTTGTCCTGTCTGACCTTCAGGAGTACCTTTGGGAGGAGAGGCAGAGGTGGAAAGGCATACACATGAAGATTGCTCCAATTGAAGGAAAGAGCATCCACTTTCCAGGCTGTGGGATGAAACCTTTTGTGCAAAACTTTGGCAGCTGGTAGTTTTGTGGAGAAGCGAACAGATCTATGTCTGGAGTTCCCCATAACACTGTCAATTTCTGAAATACATGAGGATCCAATTTCCACTCGTGGGGATCCATAATTTGTCTGCTCAACACATCTGCTAAGGAGTTCTGTGCTCCGGCAGAAACCTTGCCTGAAGATTCAGCTGTAAACTGAGAGCAGTCTCCCACAAAATCATTGCTTGTCTGCATAGAGGATAAGAATGTGTTCCCCTTGCTTGTTGATGTACCACATGACAGTTGTGTTGTCTGTTAGAACCAACACCTGCCCTGGAAGAAGTAAATCCTTGAAAGCTATTAATGCAAATTGGACTGCTAACATCTCCTTCAAGTTGATATGTAGATGTTGAAGTCTGGCAGGCCACGTGTCTTGTACCCACTTTCCGTTTAGATGAGCTCCCCAAGCTTTGTCTGAGGCATCTGTCGTAAGAATCTGACTCGCCTCTGGCCGGGTCACAGAGAGTCCCTTGTTTAGGTGACATTCCTGAGCCCACCACAAAAATTCCTTTTGAATGCAAGGTATAATCTGAATGACAGTGTCCATGTCTTGGCAGTGCTGAGTCCATACATTTTTGAGATACCATTGTAGCTTCCTCATATGCAGTTTGGCATTGGGAAGCACCAGAATACAAGATGCCATGAACCCCAAGGCTTGAAGGACTGTCCTTGCAGTCAGCCTGGACAGATGAGACAATTGATGGAAGTAAAGCGAAAGATTCTGTTGTTTGTCCGGGGTCAAAAAGGCCATCTGGGATGCTGTATTCAGTCTCACACCCAGAAAGCACATGTCCTGAGAGGGTACTAGACTGGACTTTATTTCGTTCACAGAATACCCCAGGCATCTTAGCACTGCTATCACATATTGTAGATGATGAAGAAGTTCGTCCTTTCCTTGGGCCAGAATCAGGCAATCGTCCAAATAAGGATAGATCTGTATTCCTCTTAGCCTGAAGAAAGCTATCACTGGAGCCAGAACCTTCGTGAACACTCTGGGCGCAGTAGATAAGCCAAAGGGCAATGCAGAGAACTGATAATGAGAAGTCCCAGCCCGAAAACGCAGATACTTCCTGCAACTTAGCCTGATAGGAACATGAAGGTAAGCCTCCTTGAGATCCAGAGTCACCATCCAGTGATCTTTGCCCAGCAGAGGTAAAAGCTGTTGTAACGTCAACATTTTGAACTTGGGAATGTCCAGATAAGTGTTGAGGATAGATAAATCCAAAATTGGTCTCCACGTGTTCCCCTTCTTTGGTACTAGGAACAGGCGAGAATAAAATCCTAGGCCCACTTCTGGCAGAGGGACCGGTTGTATGGCCCCTATTTGGAGCAGCAGAGAAATTTGTTTGTGAGCCTCTAGTCTTTGCTGAGGAGGAACGTCCGGCATGCCTTTGAAAGGAGGCAAGGTATGGAAATAAAACCTGTAACCTTGGTGTATGATATCCAATACCCATCTGTCTTGGGTAATCAAACTCCAGTTTTCCTTGAAGAGTGCCAACCTTCCTCCCAAAGGTGCTGCCAGGCAAGAAAGATCTGGCAGCTGAAAAGGTAGGTCATTGGGCCTGTTTACGAAAGGACTGGCCCCTGCCCTCACCTGAAGATTGTGCAGGAGAACTCCCTGTTCTAGGTCTGAAGGAGCTCTGACCTCTGCCCTTACCACGTCTAGATCTACCCCTAGACTGTGAATCATAAGAAGGGTACGTCCACCCTTAGCAGGCCAATTCCTACTAAACTTCGGAGGCTGGACTTGCAAAAAATCTTTAACAGCCTGCATAGACTTAGCCTTATCTTCCATTTTCTTTAAGACTGACTCCACAGGCGAACCAAACAACACATCAGACTGTAAAGGAGCATCCAAAATCCTTGTCTTAACATGGTCAGATAAATTCTGATCCCTCAGCCAGGCGTGCCTGCGAAGAACTGACCCAGTGGCAGCCACCCTAGACGAGGCCTGTACAGCATCAAAACCACATTGTAAAGAATGCTTACCCACCTGTTCAGAGACATGTACCAAATCCTGTAATTCTTTACACTCAATGCCTTCCGCCTGAGCATCCACCTTAGACTTCAATTGAGAAAGAAGATAGTTTTGATATTTCAACATGTGAAACTGGCAATTCAAAGCCCTCATAGCTAAGGTGGAAGAAGTATAGACTTTCTTTCCCCATCTATCCAAAGCTCTGGCCTCTTTATCTGGAGGAACCAGATTTTTTACAACAGAGGCCTTGACACCCTTAGGTCCCTGACTAACAGTTTCTGGGTCCGCCCTAGGACTCTTATAAAGATATTTATGAGCCTCAGGTACCCTGTAATACCTATCCGGTTTAACAGGAGCAGGAGGCAAAGAATCAGGATTAAGTGAAGCCTCTGCAAACACATCTTCCACAACATCCAGAACAGGAGGTATAGCCAAAGGCCTATGTTGGGGTAAAAGCAAAAATTCCTAAGCCTTTTCCTGGAATCAGAGAAGTCCTGACCTTCCCACTTAAAATGTTCCCTCATGGAATGAAGAGTCTCTGAAAAAGAAAAATCCTCTGGAGGAGAAGCAGAAGGAGTCGAATCATCTGCATCAGAATCTGAATAAGGAGAGTACTCCTGCAAGTCTTCAGCCGAAGACTCTGAAATATCTGAAGCCTGCTCAAAACTCCCCAACTCTGGTTCCACCCTAGGCCTCTTATCAGGAGGGGGCAAAGAACCTCTAATCAAAGTAATTAAATCTTCTGCCATTTTAAGCATGTGCTTCTTGGGCACAGATCCTGAAGAACTAGGAGTGACAACAACAGAAGCTAAACCTGGCCTGCCTCTGGGAGAAGCCTTGGAAACAGAAGGAGAGGGCCGAACCACCCTAGGAATGGAGGGAGTACAGTAACCTGAGAAGCCCCTTCAGCCTGACCTGCCTCCTGAGAGGCCACATCCTGCAAAATCAAAGTCTCTCCCTGGGACTCCAGAGAAGCCTCGGTGGAACCACCGGTTCCACTGACGCTCTAAAGAACCGCGTCCGCACGGACGACTCTTCCTGCCTGGGTTTAGCTGCTTTGTCTTTGCGCTTCTTCGAAGAAGCGTCGGAGCATCCGACGGCATCTTATAATTGCACCGCTTCCGAAGACCAACCTGGCACAATCTAACCTTCGCAATAGTGCGCTTATTGAACCTAGCACAAAAGCGACACCCAACAACGTCGTGCTCAGGCCCCAAACAAGGAATACACAAAGTATGGTAATCTCTATGCGGTATCTGTTTCCCACAAGAAATACAGTTATTCACTTTTTCTGACATCCGGTAAACCACTGAGGCAAGAAAAAACTAAAATATTCCCCAACGGGGTACTTAGCCAACTTTGACTCGGTCTGAAACTCCGACTTCGAAAAATTTCAGAACGCCGAACGGCACTTGCAACGCTGCTTCTGCATCGGACCATGCGGCAAAAAAGACTGAGGATATGACGTCGGTCATGCGCATTTGTACCCTGACGATCTGATGTCAGTCTTATGCGACTTGACCGACGTCAGCCTAATACTTTGATATTCGGGCCGACCGAGGACAGCGGACTACCCAAGTGTAAGGACTGCAGCAATGTGAGATGAAGAACATCACGTATGATTAAATGAAACTTGTGTGACTTTGGAGTAACAAGAGACAATTTAGCAGTGGCTTTTTCTGGTTTTTTTTTACCTACATACATACATATATAGAAATATTTCAAGCACAGGCAATACTAACCTTCTAGTTTGCCAATACACCAAAACAATCATTCCCATAAGTGTCCAGGCTGTTCTTACAAATATTTAAACTAGCACTTGCTTTAATGTAATTTGGTAATCTATTCCATGCATCAGCTCACAGAACCAGTTAGTACACTTCTCATTCTTGTAGAATCTTCTACACTTCTACATAAGTTGCCTGATGATTCCCTACCACTTTTTGATAATCCCAGACATTCCCAAGAGGTAGTTGTCTTTAAATGGCCTGCATACTCAAATAAAATCTCCTTAATCTTAAATATTGATATAAAAAAACTATACAAGTTGAGATATTTTAGTCTTTCATAACAAATAAAATTTTCACATCCATGCATGCCTTTGGTATATTTCTACTGTACTCTTTCCAATTTACTCACACTTGTTTTCATAAAAAATTTCCATACTATTATTCAATTCTCAAGTTTGGGTCTGATGTAACTAACAAACAATGGACTTAATCACTTCTGATTTACTAGCCTTTATAAATCTTTTTATACAACCTACAGTTCGATAAAAAGAAGTTATGTACTCACCATAACATTCCATCTGTGTTGTCTATTTTCATTCTTCCTCAACTAATAGGTTCAGATCCCATCTTCGGATCCGACTGGCCACTTTCTAAAGATTCTAGGATCTGACTCTCAAACCCCTCCCTTACCCACAATGCCCCTGACCACTACAATACTTCAGATCGAATTTGCTGCTATTATTATCCCCAAATGATGTGGATACTCTACAAAAGGGCCTTACAGAAACAGATGCTTGGTGCCAGAGCCATGGGCTCAAGCTCAATGCCAAGAAATGTATAGTTATCCCCTTTGGGAAAAAAACATATATCCGTGAATTACCATATAGCTGGCAGTAAACTAAACACCAAAATTGTGATAAGAGACTTAGGGACACAGGTGGACAGTGGTCTCAACTTCGATAACCACATCACCACAACAGTCAGGAAATCTTTCTATGTGGTACACCTCATCACTAAGGGCTTTTCATCCAGAAAAAAGGAGGTCATTGTCCCACTGTACTCATCCCTCATTAGACTCATTATAGAATACAACGTCCCATTTGGTATGTACCTCTCAAGACATCTGCAACAACGAGAAAGGCCGCAGAAATATCTCACTAACAGAATCACAGGCCTAAAGCAGATGCCCTACGGTGACCACCTTAAAAAACTCCAGGTATACTCAGTCGCATATCGTCTACTCAGAGGCGATCTCTGCTTAACATACAAGGCCATGTCAAACCCAGAGCTGTTGGACATGCTACACTTAAAGAAATCCCAATCCCTCAGAGCCACATGCTCCAGGGATCTAAACCTTGTCACCACAATAAACAAAACATGCTGGAGGGATAGGTTCCTGACCCAGAAACTCCCCAGACTCTGGAATAGATTGCCCATACATGTCAAGCAGAGTGCCTCGTTGGCCCTCTTCAAAAGGAACCTTGACAATTGGATGGGAGAAAGGAAATTCACCCCAGGGATCACGTCAGTCGCCCTGCTAGACAGGGGTCCAGGGAAGTAAATAGTGTGGGAAGAAATAGGCAGGGAATTGTTATGGCTAGGCTTGTATAGGCCCTAGGGCTGATAGCCTAGTACTAACCTATGAACCTATTATATGTATTATAATCAGAAAATACAACAATACTATGACAGAAAAGTGATAGCTGAAAGATAAGGAGCTCAAACAGGAGCTATGGTTCCTAACAACAATTCTGTTAGGTCTCTCAAACTCATGGACAGGGGGAAGGAGGGAAGTTGTGGAAGAATGAAAATAGACAACACAAATGAAACATTCACGGTGAATACATAACTTCTGTATCGGATGATGTCATTTTTATTCATTCCTCAACAAATGGGACAGAGTCCCCAATTAGGGTATCCTTTGATGTCCCTTATGGAAGGATGTTCTGGAGAGCAGCGGAACCAAAGGCAGCTCTACTTCTGAAGATGATGTCCAATATGTAATGAGCAAGTGGCAGCTGCACAAATATCATCAATAGAGGCTCTAGTCCAAAAGGCAGCCGATGTAGACATTGACCTGGTTGAATGTGGTTTTGGTTGTCTTGGTAAGGTTATGCCTCTCAAGGAATAAACATAGGAAATACAATCTGTTATCCATTTACCAGTGTAGTTTTTGAAACTGGTTTTCCAAATTTATTACTAGTAAAGGAGACAATTTATCAGTTTTTCTATATTCCTTAGTCCTGTGAAGTTAAAAATGAAGTTGCCTATGTACATCAAGGTGAAGAGGGTGTATTCACCTTTGTTTTCAAATTTGGGGAAAAAAACTGGCAAATTGATAACTGCACTGATATTGATTTCAGAGGCATCTTTTGGTAAGAAGGAAGGATCTGTGCATAAAGTAACCCTGTTTTTATGAAATATCAAAAATGGTAGTTTGGAAGATAGTGCTTTGAGTTTTGACACTTGTCTTGCAGACTCACCAGAAATACAGTTTTCCAAGAAAGAAACTTGAGATCTACTTTAGCTGATGGTTCAAAGGGAGAAAGTACTAAAGTTTACAAAACCATAGTGAGGTCCCAAGGTGGAGTAGGGTCCTTTATTGGAGGTCTAAGTAAAAAGGTACCCTTAAAAAAGGCCTTACATAATTCAGATGATGGTAAAGGAGAAGCATTATCTCCGATGTGATAGTTTGAGATGGCTAACTGAACGTTAATAGTGGAAAAACTTGCCCTGCCTTGAAAAATTGAGGTAAGGAAATCCAGAACATCTGTAAGTGGGGTGGGTAAAGGGATCAACTCACTCGGATAAGCCCAGAAGGAAAACCTTTTCCATTTGCTTGTGTAAATCCTCCTGGTAGAGGATTTTAGTGAAGCTACTATGATATCTCTAACTGGGTTAGAGATCAAAGGAAGCCTGGCTAAGGAAGGAAGTGGAGCAACCATGCTGTGAGGTTGAGAGAAGGGATTGACCGGTGCAGCTGACCGGATTGGTGAATCAGTAGATCTGGCACTGGGTCCAGATGCCACGGCTGCACCAAAAGGTGATGATGGAGGAACGGGAACCAAACTTGTCGAGGCCAGTAAGGGGCAATGAGAATCAATTTGGCTCTCAAGGCGGTAGCTTTCTGGATCACCTGAGGGATCAGAGGAAATGGAGGAAGGCATAAAGAAGTCCCTGGGGCCAATCCTGGGTCAGAGCGTCTCTGGGGGGGATGGCCTGATAGAGGGAAGAGGCTGAAGAAGTCTGGACATTTGCTGTTTTGGGGAGTAGCAAAAAGATCGCAATATGGACGACCCCATTCCAGAAAAATCTCTTCCGCTATGGATTGGTTGAGAGACCACTCGTGAGGCATGAGAACAGCTCTGCTCAATCTGTCCGCTATAATGTTGGTTTTCCCAGGGATATGCGTTGCTACCAGAAACCGATGAGAGGAGATCGCCCATTGCCATAGTCTGAGCTTCGACACAAGGGGTAGGACTTGGTTCCGCCCTGTTTGTTGATATACCAAACTACAGACATGTTGTCTGTGTGGACTGCAATTGTCCCTACGGGAAGAAAGTCGTTGAGGGCTTGCAACGTTAAAAGCACTGCTCTCATCTCCAGGACATTTATGTGCAGATGGTACTCGAGCGGTTGCCACGTCCATGAACCATCCTGCCCTGATAATGACCCCCCCACCCGATCAGGGAGGCATCCGTGGTGACAGTGGCTATCGGGGACGGAGGTACAAAGCACCTGCCTTGGTGAACCTGAGACGATGTGATCCACCAAGCAAGATGTTCTTTGCATGTTTGTGTCACCAGAATCTGGTGACGCATTGGAAGTTGCTGGTATGACCACTGTGTGAACAGCATCCACTGAAGGAGGCATGTAGAATCGAGCCAGGGGAAGAAGAGTGATGGCCGCAGCCATAAGACCTAACACCTTTAGAACCATTCTGGCCTGTACCTTCTTGCTGGCCAGAATGATCCTGACATGAGTCTGAATGTCTGAAACTCTTTGTTCTGTAAGGGTAGCTGACATCGAACAGTGTTTAAGTTTGCGCCTATGAAGGTAATAGACTGGCAGGGCGATAAGGATGATTTTTAAGTAGTTGACTGAGATGCCCAAATGAGAACAAAGGTCTATTGTGTAATCCCTGGCTTGTATAAGCTGATGCCTGGTGGTGGCTGACAGGAGCCAGTCGTCGAGATCTGGAAACACCTGGAATCCTTGGCGTCTCAGGTGAGCGTGACCACTGCCATGCATTTGGTGAACACTCTGGGGGCTGTAGTGAGACCAAAGGGCAGGGCTCTGAACTGGAAATGACTGGACCCCAGCGGCGGAGAAATCTCCTGGAGCGTCTGTGAATTTTGATGTGATAGCACGCATCCTGAAGATCTATTGAGCACATCCAGTTGTCCTTCTGTAAGAAGGGTAGAATTGACTGAAGAGTGACCATTGAATCTTGTCTTCCTGACAGACTTGTTGAGTCTGCTGAGATCCAATATTGGTCTCCAGTCTCCCGTCTTTTGGGGACCAAAAGAACCTTGAGTAGATTCCGGCTCTGAATGGTCTATAACTGGCTGAATGGCTCTTTTGCAGTAGTTTTGCGATCTCTAACTCTGCAATGTCCCTTAGACCGGGTGGTACATCTGGAAGGAACTTGAGGGAAGGACTTTCCTCGAAAGGAATTATGTAACCCTTGGATATGATCGACTGTACCCATCTGTCTTGAGTGAGGGAATGCCAGGCTTCTGGGTACAGTGATAATCTTCCCGACTGCCTCCAAGGAGGGACAGCCGGGCAACACCTCAGGGATGCTGAAAAGGCTTCTCAGGAAGAGACTCCCTGTTGCCCTGATTCTTGGACCCCTCTGCCTCTAGAGCGTCTGTTGTTGTTACCCCTCTGCCTCTAGGGGTAAACTGACCACGTGAATCCGGCGTGACTCCTTGAGATTCTGAACCACATCTTCCCACCCTTCTGTCCTTTGGGATAAGGCCTAGAAGGGGTGGAAAAACGGACTCCAACAGCAGAAAGAGTCTTGCCGTCCTGCTCACACCTGGTCAAGGTTTCCTTCACCTGAGGGCCAAACAAAGCTGACCCATCAAAGGGAGAATTTGTGAAGGGCCTTAAAGGGATCCATAAAATCACATAGCCGCATCCAGGCTTGGCATCTAAGAGCCACACCTGTGCCTGCAGCACTACTCCCTCCATCAGCAGCATAAGATATTAGCCGCATGGAGGAGATAGCAATGGAATTGAGGGTTCCTAGCTGCGAAGCAATCTTTTCTTGGGCCCCTGCAGCTGTAGGATCCTGAACTACTTCCAGCTCCTTCAGGATATCTCTCTGGAGTCTGGTGAAGTGACAAAGATAATTCAGCGAGCATAGCAAAGGTCGCTGAGGAAAACATCCGCTTGCATACCTATCCATGGTCCTAGAGTCCTTGTTAGGAGGATGGACAGGCACGGAAGGATCTGCAAGTTCCTTTTGGTGGCCGCAGCCACCACCATGGCATCAGCGGGACACCCTTGGTAAGGAATTGTTTGTCACTAGGGGCAGTTATAAATTTAGAAGGCCTCCTAGGGACTGGCTCTACAGAGTCAGGAGCTGTCCATGCCTTCGAGCTATAACCTGCATAAGGGGTCGAAGGCGGAGACACCCAGGAGGTGGAGGGCCGAGATCCAAACGCCTCTAGGTATACTGACTCATCCTCAGAGGGATTGTTGGTGGGCCAGTTTCCCCTCTGTTTCAGAAGTTCTAGGATGTCTGAGAAGGAGACATCCTCAGAGAGGATCTAGGGGATCCCTCTGACTCATCAAAGTCAGTATCGAAGTGACAGACTCAGGGAGTCTACATGCTTCCTCTTACAAGTCCTCTTCCTAGGAGGATCTCCCGAAACATCAGGAGAATCCTCGGAAGAGGGAAATTCCCAATGGGGAAACCTGAGGCGGAGGATCTCTGGGTCCTGTAGCAAGAGAAGTGGCAGAGATGTCAACAGGTACAATAGAGGGAGGAGCTACGGGAAGAGACTGCTGACTGATACCAGTGGCCAGTACACTCTTCATCACCTCGAATGCTCCCTCCCAGGCAGGTCCGAGAGACCCGCTCGAAGAGCTAGGAACTCCGGGGCCACGAAGGGAAGTCTCGAGGCAGATGTCGGAGCCGAGCTCACCAAGGCCGAGGCTCCAAGGGGAAGAGCGGTTCGGACAAGGGTCCGATGCCACTCACCCCTCGGAGGAGACCATGGAAGCCCGACCACGAATCCCTCTAAGGAAGAGGAGATAAGAGTAGGGGCTGAAGGAACAGAAGGGGTATCCGTCCTCCAGCCGTAGCAGTAACCATGCCGAAGACTCCAACTCCAAGCTCTGAGGTAGAGTTGAAGGAGGAACTGTAACGGTGTGGACCAACAGTCGTCTGCTGAGACGGACTGTGTAGCATTTGGGCCAGTACCTGTGACTTGAGCAATCTACTGACCACTCTCTCTAGGTCATGGTCTGACAACCTGGATGACCTTGAAGATCGGCTCCGATGGCTCCGTTCCGATAGAAGAGGCGAGGCCGGGCGAAAGTATCGGCTCCAAGGAAGGGACCTCGACCTCTTCCTGGAATGGGTCATCGGGCCGATATTACTGATCCTGTCGGCACCGATTTCGGAGCCGGCAGAACGCCTAGATGTATCGGCTCCAGCGGAGCCGATACAGCCACCAGTAACGGTGTCGGAGCCGATCGGAGCCGACACGATGCCTGTGCCACATGGGTGTCGGAGCCGATCGGAGCCGACACGATGCCGATACGTGGGTGTCGGAGCGGTCGGAACCGACACCACAGTGGTCAAAGATTCGGCACCGATAGCCATCGGGCCGAAAACTTAGTGGATCAGAATCGGCTCCAGCGGAGCGATCTCGACTCTATACGAGTCGGGCGAGGCCACAGGCTTAGAAACAGAAGCCTGGGTCTTGGCAGATTTAGTTGATTTTGTGGGGCCGACTTGGCGGAGAGCCCTCCGGCTTAAGAAGACCCCTGAGAATCAACTTATTCCTTCTCTCCTGCAGGACTCTCTGGCTGAAGGAGTGACAAATAGCACAGGAGTCCTGCAGGTGAAGAGGGCCTAAACAGTACAGGCAAGAAGTGTGACCGTCTGTCAGAGACATCTTCTGACAGCACGAGTCACACTTCTTAAAACCTGAAACCCTCTCTTTAGACATGGTGCCTAACAAAACACACACACACCAGTCCAATTAATTAAACTAATACCAAAAGGGTATTTAGTAAAAAATACCAACACACACACCCTAACAGGGGGGGGATGGGATAGGGAAATTAACTGACTAAAAAAAAAATTAAGAGAGACAGGGATTTCTGTCAGAAAAAGTTAAATTTAAAGTTAAACTATCAAAAACAAAAGTTTTTAACTAAAAGGGGCTTAAATGTCACAAATGTGAATTACTTACCAGGAGCTGGTAAAGAAGACCTCCCAAGCGGCAAACGAGATCTGGGTACTTCCTGCCTTGCATCATGGGATATGGGGCTGCCTCGAGCTGGTAAAAGGAGTTCTCGAGCTAAAGCAAGTGCCGAGTCGGAGCCGAGGGATCGGCTCCGAACCAATCAAGCAAGAATGAAGGCGAGATTGACAACTTAACATTGTATAGTTATCCCCTTTGGGAAAAAAACATATATCCGTGAATTACCATATAGCTGGCAGTAAACTAAACACCAAAAGTGTGATAAGAGACTTAGGGACACAGGTGGACAGTGGTCTCAACTTCGATAACCACATCACCACAACAGTCAGGAAATCTTTCTATGTGGTACACCTCATCACTAAGGGCTTTTCATCCAGAAAAAAGGAGGTCATTGTCCCACTGTACTCATCCCTCATTAGACTCATTATAGAATACAACGTCCCATTTGGTATGTACCTCTCAAGACATCTGCAACAACGAGAAAGGCCGCAGAAATATCTCACTAACAGAATCACAGGCCTAAAGCAGATGCCCTACGGTGACCACCTTAAAAAACTCCAGGTATACTCAGTCGCATATCGTCTACTCAGAGGCGATCTCTGCTTAACATACAAGGCCATGTCAAACCCAGAGCTGTTGGACATGCTACACTTAAAGAAATCCCAATCCCTCAGAGCCACACGCTCCAGGGATCTAAACCTTGTCACCACAATAAACAAAACATGCTGGAGGGATAGGTTCCTGACCCAGAAACTCCCCAGACTCTGGAATAGATTGCCCATACATGTCAAGCAGAGTGCCTCGTTGGCCCTCTTCAAAAGGAACCTTGACAGTTGGATGGGAGAAAGGAAATTCACCCCAGGAATCACGTCAGTCGCCCTGCTAGACAGGGGTCCAGGGAAGTAAATAGTGTGGGAAGAAATAGGCAGGGAATTGTTATGGCTAGGCTTGTATAGGCCCTAGGGCTGATAGCCTAGTACTAACCTATGAACCTATTATATGTATTATAATCAGAAAATACAACAATACTATGACAGAAAAGTGATAGCTGAAAGATAAGGAGCTCAAACAGGAGCTATGGTTCCTAACAACAATTCTGTTAGGTCTCTCAAACTCATGGACAGGGGGAAGGAGGGAAGTTGTGGAAGAATGAAAATAGACAACACAAATGAAACATTACGGTGAATACATAACTTCTGTATCGGATGATGTCATTTTTATTCATTCCTCAACAAATGGGACAGAGTCCCCAATTAGGGTATCCTTTGATGTCCCTTATGGAAGGATGTTCTGGAGAGCAGCGGAACCAAAGGCAGCTCTACTTCTGAAGATGATGTCCAATATGTAATGAGCAAGTGGCAGCTGCACAAATATCATCAATAGAGGCTCTAGTCCAAAAGGCAGCCGATGTAGACATTGACCTGGTTGAATGTGGTTTTGGTTGTCTTGGTAAGGTTATGCCTCTCAAGGAATAAACATAGGAAATACAATCTGTTATCCATTTACCAGTGTAGTTTTTGAAACTGGTTTTCCAAATTTATTACTAGTAAAGGAGACAATTTATCAGTTTTTCTATATTCCTTAGTCCTGTGAAGTTAAAAATGAAGTTGCCTATGTACATCAAGGTGAAGAGGGTGTATTCACCTTTGTTTTCAAATTTGGGGAAAAAAACTGGCAAATTGATAACTGCACTGATATTGATTTCAGAGGCATCTTTTGGTAAGAAGGAAGGATCTGTGCATAAAGTAACCCTGTTTTTATGAAATATCAAAAATGGTAGTTTGGAAGATAGTGCTTTGAGTTTTGACACTTGTCTTGCAGACTCACCAGAAATACAGTTTTCCAAGAAAGAAACTTGAGATCTACTTTAGCTGATGGTTCAAAGGGAGAAAGTACTAAAGTTTACAAAACCATAGTGAGGTCCCAAGGTGGAGTAGGGTCCTTTATTGGAGGTCTAAGTAAAAAGGTACCCTTAAAAAAGGCCTTACATAATTCAGATGATGGTAAAGGAGAAGCATTATCTCCGATGTGATAGTTTGAGATGGCTAACTGAACGTTAATAGTGGAAAAACTTGCCCTGCCTTGAAAAATTGAGGTAAGGAAATCCAGAACATCTGTAAGTGGGGTGGGTAAAGGGATCCAACTCACTCGGATAAGCCCAGAAGGAAAACCTTTTCCATTTACTTTTGCAAATTTTCCATCTCAAATGTTTATGAGAAGAGATTAGAATTTTTCAAACTGCGAAGGAAAGCCTGGAATGTCTAGCCATCATTGGAAATGGAAAAACATGCCATCAGCTTGAGACCTGCAATGTCCGGGTGAATCTGCCATGACAGGTATGATAAGAGGTCTGGACTGGGATCCAGCATCCAAGGAGGATGTACTAGGCAAGACCAAAGGAAGGTGAGCCACACCACACCTGTCAAGGCCAGAAGGGACAAATGAAGATTACTGTGCTCTTCAACAGAAGTGCTTTCTAAAGAAACTTGGGGATGAGAGGCAGGAATGGATAAGCATAAGAGAGACCGGAGGGCCAAACATGGACTACAGCATCTCTTGGTGACTTGTCCCTGAGGGGTGATAAGGCCAAAGAATCTGCTGCACTTGTGGAAGACCTTGTTTGCCACTAATTGGTTGTGAGAACACTTGAGAGGCATGAGGATGATCCTGAGTTTGTCTATTAGAATGCTGGAGTTCCCTGGAATCTCCTCCCCATGTTCATGTGGGTTTCTCCAGGTGCTTTGGTTTTTTCCCACATTCTGAAGACATGCATCTGAAGCATTTCTCCCCAGGCCTCCACTGAAAATGTGCTATGTCCCAGTTGGATTTTCCCAGTAAACAAATGTTAAAATAAAATAAAATAAATATGCAAATTGGTCTTTTGTGGGGACCATGTGCCTTGAACAGTCCGTCTCAAGTAATGCCCCCCCCCAACTGGGGGGCATCTGTAGTCAGCACGGCACTAGGGGGAGGAAGGATAAATGGATGACCATGACCGATCTCCTCAGAGTAAATCCACCAAAGAGGAGACTTTTGCAAGCCTGAGACAATTTTAGCAGATGTTTTAAGGGATAATGATGAAATGACCACTGCACTGCTAGGGTCCATTGAAAAATTTTCATGTCGGCATGATCAGTGGAATTAAACTTATTGCAGCAGCCATCAACCAGGTTCCTATTACATTATCGAAGTTCTGACACTTCGAACACCATAAAGTCACACCCTTATGTTTAAAGTGTCAGAACTTCGATAACGGTAAAAAAAAAATATAAAAACCAAGAATAAAATATTGCAAGCAGGAGGGCAAGCCCCCCTGCACCCTCCGCTCTTTAAATATACCAACTCCGAGATCGCACTACAGTGCAGTAAAGGGAAATATTCCCTATCCGCACTGCATTGCGATCTCGGAGTTGGTATATTTAAAGAGTGGGGGTGGGGGGGTGCAGGGTGGCTTGCCCCCCTGTTTGCAATAGTCAGGTAGGTTTTAGGTGTTTATTTTTTTACGTTCGAATTCTTGCAACTTTGAACACCTGAGTTCGATGTTCTCAGGTTCGAAGTTTCAAGGATTCGACAACGTAATACGAACCCCCATCAACTCCAGAGCTTTGAGGACCAGTTTTACTACGGGAGAAGGAGGAGAAAATCTGTTTAATATAGGTCTTCAATGTAAGAACACTGTTTTGAGGCAAAACAGCTAGAGAACTGTGTCCAACTGAGCCCCTATAGACTCAAACACAAACTAGTTGAAGTTGTAACTTCTGCATACTGACAGCAATTCCCAGTGGGAGAGATAGCGGGAGTAAACAGTCTCTGACCTTTACGAGTAGATGCCTGGTCAGTGCAGTAAGGAGACAGTCATCTAAATAGGGAAATAATCTGAAACCAAGCAGTCTTACGTGAGCTGCTACTGCTTTAATGTACTTGGTGAACACCCTGGAGGCTGTGGTGAGACCAAATGGCAGAGCTTTGAACTGATATTGACTGGCTCCCAGCCAGAAGCATAGATACCTTTGAGAACGCCTGTTCATTTTGAAGTGATAGTACTCATTTTGAAGATCAATTGAGCACATCCAGTTGTCCTTCTGAAGAAGCAGAATGGACTAAACCATGACCATATGGAATTTGGAATTCTTTACAAACTGGTTCAAATAACCAAGATCCAAGATAAGTCTCAGGTCACCTGCCTTGTTTGGCACTAAACAGAACCTTGAGTAAAGTCCAGATCCTGTTTGGTCTGGAGGGGCCTTTTGGATGACTCTCTTGTCTAGCAACTTTCTTATCTCCTGAGCTGCTAAACGCTCTCTGATTGGGTGGATCATTAGGGAGAGTTTTCCTTGTTTTTTATGGGATTTGTAAAAAGGGAATGAAATATCCTCTGGATATGATCCTTTGCACCCAAGAGTAATTTGTGAAGGCTATCTAGGCTTTTGATGCAAGGATAAGTGCCCCCCCCCCCACCGACTGCCTCCAGAGATGGACAGTCAAGCAACCTTTCAGGAATGCTGGAAGGATCTGTCTGAGAATGAATCTCGAGATCCTTGGTTCTGTGGACCCCCTCTATTGGGCAACATCCAATACTGTAGTTATTCCCCCCTTTCCTCTGGGGGAAAATCCTTGCATGATTCCTGGAAAGGACCTCCAGACTTCCGGAGCCACATCATCGTACCACTGTGTTCATTCCTAGAGAAAGGTCTCTGCAGGGAAAAAAAGTAGATTCTAATGGCAGACAGGGCTTTTCCATCCTGTTAACTGCAGGAGAGTGTCTCTAACATTTGGCCCAAACAAAGATGATCCAACAAAAGAAGCACTAATGAATGACACTTTGAAGGGATCCACAAAATTGCACAAGCACATCCAGGTATGTCTCCTTATGGCTATGCCTGAACTGGCAGAACTGGAGGTACCTTCCACAGCATGCAAGTTTAACCTCTCGAACGCATTTGTAATCGATTGTAGGGTGGCCAGTCACAAGGAAAATGATTTCTGTTCCACTGCAGACATGGACCCTGGGGCATAATTAGAGAGTTTCTTTACCAAGTCCCTCTTTAATCTAGTGGAATGTGCCAGGTAGATCAGCGATCGCAAGGCGAATGTCACTAACGCATGCACTCACTTACTAAACCTAACACCCTAGACTCCCTAATAGGGGGATGGACAGTGGAGCTTTATTCAGCCGCTGCTGCAACAATCATGGCATCTACAGAAATCCCTTTAGTCCAGCAATGTCCATCAACAGCAGAACTAAAAAAAATTTGTTGGGACATTTGGGGTAGGTTCCATGGAGTCCGGTTCCTTCATTGCCCTGTGGGAGATGTGGTCTATAAGCTCATCTGCAGGGGGGGGTGTAACCCAAGACGTACACAGGCCAGACCAGAAGACTTCCAACACCACCAATTTCTCCAGGGTAGGGGTTTGGGAAGAACAACCAACTTTCTGGCGAAGGATCTCTAAGATGTCTCCAAACTAGACATCTTCAGGTAAAGGTCTAGTGGACCCTTCCTCTTCATTAAAACTGGTGTCTTCTGAAAGGGATTCCTGTGGGGGAATCCAAGTGCCTCCTCTTGCACACCCTCGTCTGAGGAATCTGCTCAGTGGGATGCTCCAGGGAGGTATCGGAAGGGATGGGGAGTTCCCCGGTGGGAACTGCTTGGAAGCTCATCTGGGCTGGCTGCCCCTGAGATGTAGGATGTGAGAACTCAGACACAGGATCCAAAGAAGTAATATGACATGGTTCTGAAGAAGGGAGAGTCAAAACTACTTTGGGATGAGAGAATGCCCTCTCTCCACCACCTCAAACGCTGAAGGGCAAGTAGAAATGGAGGGCAATCCCACAGGAGCCGAAGTTCCCTGAGCAGGCAATCCCAGGGCTTCACCACTCTTCCACTCTGAGGGAGGAGTTAATGCTGAGCTATCCAGCACCAAAGCTCTGACAAGAAGCGATGGCTCTGAAAACCTTGCAGATGAAGTCAAGCCCTTGGATGCGACTCTGATGCTTCAGCTCCAAGAGCTGTCATGCTCCATCAGTATCAGAGCCATTGGGTCAGGGAAGTCGATGATGAAATAACCTTCAGATCAGACAGAGTCTCAGGGCTCTCGGATCCAAGGTTTCTGAAAAGGCTAGTCAGATTGGAAAAGGAGCAAGTACAGGCTGGAAAAAAAGATGACGGCTCATGGATCTGATGGAAGATGGAGCTGGCAAGACACTCAACTGGATCTGTGTTCTGAGGAATTTTCTCATCACCCTATCCACCTCAGACTTGGACAGACTACAAGACCACCTAATGGAAGAGGATGTGGCAGGTGGCCTTGAGAGCCTGTTATAAAAAGGAGACCTTCATTTCAGAGATATCAGCTCTGGATAAAACCTAGGAGCACAGGGCTAAGGAGATGTGATAGCAGATGGTATTGGGTCCAAAAGCTTCAGATCTGAGGTCTTAGAAAACTTCTTTGGTGGCTCTAAACGTGTAGACTGATGAGACAGAGTAGGTTAGCGTTTACGGTGCTCCCTGAGTTCCTTTGATTTTTGAGAGGGAGTTTGAGTCTCTGAAGAGTAAGTGTCTACAGAAGTAGCTGATGCCAGCAAGAGGCCTTTCAGAATTAGTTTATTCCTCCTATCACTTACTGCTCTTGCATTAAAGGCAGCACAGATTGAACAAGAGGTGTCCAAATGAGCTGGGCCCAAACAATAACCGCATTCCTTTGGGCATCAGAACTGGGGATCTTATGTGCACAGGACATGCATTTCTTAAATCCAGTCAGCTTATCAGCCATACTGGAAAACACAAAACAAGCAAGTAGATAGAAAAGGATTTTTTATTTAAGGAGGAAAAGTACCAACTACCAACAATGGTATTCTCAAGAAATTGCCTAAAGGTAAAAGACAGGAATGGACTACCAACAATGGTGGTAGAGAAACACCAAAAATAAAACTTAGTAGAGAAAGTTGTTGAGGGTAAGAGAGCTTAGTTAAATAAGAAACAGAAGAAAAACTATATAAAGATAACAAAAGTAGTTAGCTGTTTACACACAATAACCCACAAAGAGCTCAAGCAATTGCAATCCCGACCGTCTCGAAGAGCAGCAAATGAGATCTGAGATATTTTAATGGTCAGGGGCATTAAGAGTAAGGAAGGAGCTCAAGAGTCAGATCCTAGAATCTTTAGAAAGTGTCAGAGTCTGATCCAAGGATCGGATCTAAATCCATTCACTGAGGAACAAATGAAAATGACATCAGATCCATCAACCAATTTACATTTTTTTTTACACCTTTATTGAATCATCATTTGTGACATAAGCAAATTTTACATTCATATAAAAGTAATCAAACTGCATTAACAAGTTCACATTTACACACATTATACTTCACATATACTACTATACATCATATAATCTAAGTGACATTACAATTATTAAATTCCTGCCTTTTTTTCCTTTTTTCTTTAAACAAGAAACATCTTTATTAAACCACTGCTTATGACAAAGGCAATCATACATTTCTATAAGTGAAAACAAAAGCAATCATACATTTCTATAAATGAAAACAAACCAGACGGACACAATCCTAGTTGCAAGCATTTTACATCACAAACCATACTGATGCAGTCCCAGCTGCAAAAATTATACATCACTTATTACCTACCCAATTATTTTCAGTGAAACATTACATAGCTCATTTAAGTCCTGCCTTCTTTTAAAGCACATTCCTCCCGTGTATGTATGGTTCCCACAATTCCCATTTTTCCTATGTAGTTTGCTCCTACCATTTTCTAAAGATCTCAATTCCAGTTGTTTTATCTCTGTTACTATATTCACTACTTCTAGTATAGTTGGTTTAGAGTTTGATTTTCTAGTAATTGCTTTTTTGGCAGCCACCATAACTATACACAGCAACGTCTTAACCAGTCGTAGCTCAGAAAAATCATCTCCCTGTCACACCTATCTGTCCACCCAGCATCTCCGACTGAGGATGCTCAAAGTCCACCAACTCACAGCACTTCCAGAAAATATGATCTATATAAACATTTCCAAACAAAAATCCTAAATCTAGATTTTTGTAGCATATTTGGGAGACATACATATATCCTCCCATTGTTTTTTTATGAATTGCTTATCTGTTCTCTCTTCCCAATCCTTTCTAACTGCTTCTGATTGATTCTTACACTCATCATGCAATATTTTATATGCTCTACTAATTATTCCTTTTTTAATGTCAGCTTCTGTTATAGATTCTACTAAAAAACTCTACCAGTGCTGGTCTCTCATTTAGGACCCCCAATTTCTTTCTCTTTGCCTTTACTCCAATATAAATCCTTGATAGGGAAAGGCAATCACTAACCTGCAGCCCAAGTAAATTTTTAGCATTTTCCCATTTTATCATCTTTTCCTTTCTAGTTATTTGCTACCAATACCTTGGTTTCTTTGCTAGTTTTCTTCAATAAATTCCACTCTCCTCCTGCCTATTGTCCATATCCCTAATTGCAGTCATCCCTAACAGCAGAATCTCCTTTCTCCATCCCCATGTTGGCTTAGTTCTTATGATACTTTCTGCAACTTTATAGATATATTCTATACGATTAATGTCATTGCCCTGCATCCAAAATCCCAGTCTTTCATTGTTTTCTAAGTTTTCCCCTATTTCATCATCACCCCTTTCCACTCTGAATTATGGTTTTCTGCTTGTGCTATATATAGGAGCCTTAACTGTGTAGCTCCGAAATATCTCTTCAAATCGAGTAATCCCAATCCACCCAGTTCTACTGGAAGAAGCAAGCTTATTCCACTTGACTCATGCTGTCTTACCCACCAAGATAATCATTAAATAATTTGTTGACATTATTAGAAACACTCAAAGCTGGATCTACCCATATACCCAGGTCCTGAAACAAATCTAGTTTAAATACCTCTTCAAATCGAGTAATCCAAATCCACCCAGTTCTACTGGAAGAAGCAAGCTTATTCCACTTGACTCATGCTGTCTTACCCACCAAGATAATCATTAAATAATTTGTTGACATTATTAGAAACACTCAAAGCTGGATCTACCCATATACCCAGGTCCTGAAACAAATCTAGTTTCAATCACTGAATGCTGTATTAAATATTCACCTTTCAATTTATGTCTTCCAAATTTTATATGCTTAGTTTTTGATGCATTTATCAGCATACTGTTTTCCCATGCCTAAATGGTCAATTTAGTCAAGTTCTTTTGCAGACATGGCCTGTCTAACACATGTAATCAGATTATCCATTTTCAAGTCATCTGCATACAGACTGTAGAACACCTCAGATGAAAACGATAGATCTGAAAGATACAACCTAAACAAGTACAGGCTTAGGACAGAGCCCTGTGGGACACACTGAGTGTAACCAAGAATGTCACCTGTCCAAATGCTGTATCATACTTGTCATGTCCTATTTGTAAGCCATGCAACTATCCATCGTATCAACAGTACATCAGTACCTAGTTGTTCTACTTTTTGATCAGTGTTTTGTGTATGACCCTATCAAATGCTGACATTAAATTTATATAAATTACATCGCAGCACAATTTTCCATCCACAGCTGTTGTTATAGAATGTCATGTTACAGCTGGTAATAGATCGATTTTCAACACATGCATGCTGATGTACAGGTTCATATTTTCATAGGTGTTTACTAGGCTAATGACCACAAGGATCTTTTTAAGCCTAGCCATGCATCCCTAATCTCTGACAAGTTCTGATACCCTTGATAAATAAGCATGTGCCTGGGGGATGAACCATTTACAGGTTACCTCTGTCCATTAGAGACACAGGTGCTAAACCAGGGATGAATTTCCGGTTTCCCATCCAACTGGCCAAGTTGCATTTGAATTTGGTTAGAGAGGAACTCTGCTTCACATGGATGGGGAGCCTGTTCTGTAGACAGGGAAGTCTCTGGGATACATACCTCTCTCTCCAGCAGGTCCTATTTATATCACAAGTAAGATTTATGTCCTTAGAATGGGTACTTCTTGTGCTGTTTGTTTTGTGGCATGCAGAAGGCCCATCAGAGTGGGGTCTGACAATGCCCTGCATGCCAGGCATAGATCTTCCCTCAAAAGTTTTTAGAAGACAGAATACAGGGATAGGGCCTTGAGGAAGTCTGCATAGGACATATTACTTACACTCTGTATTCTTTTAGTGAGGAATCTCTGTGAACGTTCCAGTTGTTGGATATGCCTGGTTAGGTACATATCAAAAGGGGCATTGTACTCAATGATGGGTCTGATGAGTGCCGAATACAGTGGAACAATGACTTCCTTGGACTTGGATGACATACCTTTGTTTATAAGCTGTGCAACATAGAATGATTTCCACACCACTGTAGACATGTGGTGGTCAACGTCTAGATTACTGTGTGTCCCCCCAAGTCCCTGACTTCTGGATCAACTCTAAGGGGTGTGTTGTTAATATGATAGTTACCAGGGATGGATGACTCCCCAAAGGATACAATTATACATTTCTTGGAATTTTGTTTTAGTCCATGGCTCTGACACCAATTGTCTGTCAGCTCCTACTGGAGAACAATTGCGTCAGTGTGAGATTCAATGACAGCTCCTAATTTACAATCTTCTGCAAATTTAGCCTGCCAAAGACCACTGACATTGGCCTTGACTTCTGAGAAGTAAATGCCAAAAAGAAACAGTCCAAGAACTGATCCCTGAGGGACTCCACTAGTGACTGGCCACTTTTTAGAGGTGGACTCCCCAATTCTAACTTCCTGGGTCCTGTCTGTAAGCCAGATGGCTATCCACCAGGTGACATATAGGTTTGTACCTAACCTCTTGAGTTTGTCAACAATACCCAAGTGGGGTACTGTGTCAAATGCCTTGGCCAGGTCAAGGTAGGCACTGTGAATGACTTTGCCCCTCATCCATTGCTTTGATGAGCTTCTCGACGAAGTCCACCAGGTTGAGTAAGCATGATCTACCCCTGACGAAACCAAACTGGGTTGGGTCCAGTGTATGGAGGTTTATTATAGCTCTGTTGACCATCTCCATGTTACTTCTTTCCATGCTTTTACATACAAGACTAGTGAGACTTATGGGTCTGTAGACGGCCCACCTTTGTGCAGAGGGATGATTATTGCATTTCTGCATTCATGAGGCATGAAGCTTGTTTGGAGACTACAGTTAAATAGTACTTTCAGAGGCCCTGATAGGTCATGTTTCATGCTCTTTAGAAGGCATCCTAGGATACTGACTGGGCACATTCATGCA
The DNA here is from genome assembly GCF_019279795.1 of Protopterus annectens. Taxonomy (NCBI): domain Eukaryota; kingdom Metazoa; phylum Chordata; order Ceratodontiformes; family Protopteridae; genus Protopterus; species Protopterus annectens. Next base: position 1,169,028,761 of record NC_056729.1, on the reverse strand, counting down.
GTGTTCTTGGTCTTAGAGACACAGCATTAAGGTCCTGTTCCCCTCTCAATTAGTAGGGGGAGTTATATCTGATATTTCCTGAGGGATGGTTGAGGGGGAGTCCGGGGTAAATTTGGAGCTGAATTTATCAGCCAAGAGGTTTGCTATAACTTCTGGCTTAGTATAGGTGGCTCCACTTACAATGTGCTCAGCACACAACTGTGTATGGCCTTTGAGGTTGCGAACATAGCTAAAGAATGCTCTGTGGTTGTCCTTGGCCTAGGAGGCCACACTTGCCTCAAATTTAGCTTTGGTAGACTATTTGTCCTCTGAGGTTTTTGTGCAGTTTGATGAGAGTGCTTGTATCCTGCTGGGTGCTGCACCTTCTAATTTTTGCCATAATTTTCTTTCTCCTGTTATATAACGATTGATTTTGTGATTCCACCAGGGTGGCCTGTTTGAGTTAGTGCTGTACTTCTTCCTGGTGGGTACAGCTACCTCTATGCATCTCTTAACATGCTTGTACAGGGTTTTCTGTGAACCGTGCTGTATAGGCAGAAGTCTTCTTTGGGATTATGGGGGCTTGAAATTTTACCAAGTTCTCACTCAATAGCAGGAGGTTAGCCTTAGAATAGTTCCTGAATATTCCAGGTTTAGCTGGGGGTCCAGGTTTTATTTTTACTTCACAGGAGACCATTTTGTGGTCTGACCTTACCAGGGAAGGCATTACAGTAGGTGGTGTGCAGCAGTCTTCCATATTAGTGAGGACCAGATCCAGTACAGTTGCAACACTGGTTGGTGTATTCACTACCTAATCCAGGGAGTTTGTTTACAAAATCCAGAAATCTCTGTGCATGTACGTTTGATGTTGTATAGGATTCCCAGTTAATAGTGGGGTAATTAAAGTCACCCATGAATATGGTATTGGTTTGGATGGTTAGTGTTTCTAATACATGGTACGGGTTTTCTGGGTCACAGAGGGGGACCTACAGCTTGCAAGGTATTGGATTTCACCTATGGTGATTTGAACATGGATCAACTCAAGTGCATTGTCCTATTTGACCAGCCTTGAAGTATATCTATTTTTGATATAAATTGTGACACCTCCACTTTTACTCCATGCCTGTGAAGTAGCTGGCCTAAATGTGAGGAAGGCATTATAACCTTACACTGCTGGTCTGCTCTCTGTGGCTTTAAACCATGTCTCTGTGACTGCACAGACATCAGCATTCTCTAGGGTAAACAGAGCTTCTAGGGAATGGAGTTTTTTGTTTAGACTTCTAGCATTGATCAGTAGTACCTTTAGATTTTCTTGGTTTTGATTTGCTATGTGGAATGGTTTCAAGTCCAGACCTTTCCAATTTTGACAATAACTTTTGACAATAATGTATCCAATATTACCTGCTCCATTATTTTTCCACAACATGAAAGCAGACTTAAGGATCTGTACGAGACTGGGTTTGTCCTGTCCTCCTTTCCCTTAAAGACAGGTTTAATAAGTGCTTATCTCTTATTTTGAGGAATCTCCCCAAATTTATATGTCCTAGTAAATAAAAGATATAATGATACTTTAAGTTCTTGCTGAAGTGTTCTCAGGGCATTATTATTAATTCCATCTCCTCACTATGCTTAGTTTGCATCCAGTTTGCATAGTTCTTTTTCAATATAATCAAATTTGATGTTGCTAGGACAGCTTATAATGTCCTGTCCTGCCCCCCCCCCCCCCGTTCTGCAGCCAAACGGTTTTGCATAAGATCTTATAAATGCATCTATAATCTGTTTTGTCAGAGAATAAACTGTAGAAGTTGTGCACACTATCAATTCGTCTTTACTCCTTTCATATCTTATGTATCTATAAAATAGTTTCCTATTATGCTCAACATCTTTATATAAATTTTCTTCAACTTTTTCTTGATGTTGTCTTATACTATACTTAATTTGTTTGTCCAGCTTGTTTATTTCAGTTTTCAAAGTTGTAGTTTGACCTCTTTTCCATTTCTTGTATTTTTTGTCTCTCACCATAATCAAGTATCTTGTTGTTATGGAAATATATCCTCCTGACTTTGTATGCCTAGATCCATATGTTAAACATTTTTTTTTATTTTTTGCATTCAATTTCTTTCAAAACTTTCCAAATTCCTTCTGCAGTTTTTCTACTGAACACATCACTCAAATTAGTTTAGTATAGTGACTGTGTTACTTCCATATAATCTGTTATTAATCTTCTGTGCATTGGTTTAGATTTCAGTTTAGCAAAATTATCTAGCAACAATTTAACCTTTATAACCCCATGATCACTGCACATCAATGGTGATAAAAGTTGACATTTAGTAACAGTAGTTTCTTTAGGAACATAAACAATGCCTAGTATGTTTCATTCCCTGGTAGTTTTTTTTTTTTTTTACAGTCTGAAACAAATGCTGTTCCTGAGCATACATTGTGACTAAATTTCCTTACTTATGTTGTTGAATCATTAATATTCCAGTCTGCTTCTGAAAAATTTATGTCCCCAGACACTATTATTCTTCCCTCTTGTGTTTCATGCAAAATGTATGAATTCCTCTAGGTCACCAGCATTTGAATTTGGTGGTCTATACACTCCAACAACTGATATATGTTCCAAGCTTGTCTTTATTGTCACAATCGGATATTATCTATCTGCTATTATTGTTTAACATATAATAATCACAGGTGTCATAACTATCTTTAATCCCTACCATAACGCCACAACCAGATTCTTTTGTTAGTATGTCTCTTACAATAAAACATTTATACCCTGACAGAACTGGTTTCCAGTCATTGTTCTTTAACCATGTTTCACAAACAATAGCATCAGACTTGCAGGAAAGTAAAAAAAAGTTCCAATAAAAAAATTACTACTAATGCTCCTATCACCAACAACCATCAGAGATGCATTAAATGTTATTTGTGAACTATTAAATTTTCGACCTGGCAAAAATCCTGCCTTGTGTTTGTCAAATATTATAGCAATAACCCACGGCTGGGTGTTGGCAATGCTGGATTTATTCATGGTCAGTCTGGTTTGGTCAGTCTGAGTGACCAAACTAAGTCAACAGTGAGTAAATCCAGCATTACCACACCCAGCCTGTTTATTATTATACAATGACATTATAACAAAAAGTTACTTGCTTTTCTTAAATAATGTATTTGTATAATGGTACCGTGGTGTTCTTCCACTTTTTTCCCAGTATCATGTTTTTTTTTTCCTGATGTACTGCACACAAGGATGGGACTTACATTCCCATGCTTATGCAGTACATTAGTGCTTTGGAAAGGAAGCAATGGAGATAGGAAGACCATCAAGATAATCCGGTATGTTTCTTTAGTTTTGCATAACGTACATGATTTCCCTTGCTTTTTCTCTGTCCTGTCTCTCTCATGAACTGTCTGGATTTCAAAGTTTATTTTATTTTTTTAATCAAGAAGACTGGAAAGCATTGTAGCATATATTAATAGAAGAAAGTGCAGCCAATCAGAATTTTTTCTATTGGTATATGCTCGATTTTACAACGGGCATGCTGGTTGGGCTTTCCTATTACACATGCTTCTATAATGTTTCTTGTTCTGTGACACAGATCTGAGAAAAAAATAAAGGAGGAGGTAGCAAATCTCGGCAGTGCAATGGATGTAGACTACTGTGTATTATGATGTACAACTGGACAACTAGTGAGTAGTCAGATGGCAATTCCTGCTTATGAAAGGAGTGTGAGTTAATAGGGTAAGGTTTAATACCTGAAATAAGATGGAACACTAATGTGTTCTCTGTCTAGACCTGGAAAAGAGCTGCATATGGCAACATCCCATTTTCTTTCCTCATTTGTTTTCATTTCTGTCTTCTCCTTTTGAAAGATGGAGGGCACATATGATATAAAGAAATGGCACAATCCTTCAGGTGGCAGCTCACATGCACACCTCCTTAAGCCTTTGGGAAAAGCGTTCTACAGCTGAGGAGAAACTTTTGGACTTGATTTAATGAGGAAAGAAAATGGGATGTTACCATATGCAGGTCTTTTCCAGGTCTAGACATAGAACACATAGGTGGTAATCCATTAAGTACAGAAGAAGTAATTCGGGACCTGGGGACCTAAGTTGATAGCAATCTCTCATTTGACAACCACGTGGCCAAAGTGGTTAGAAAAATATTTTATGTAGCCCACCTAATCATGAAGGGATTCGCATCTAGATCAGGGGAGGTCATCGTGCCTCTTTACTCATCCCTCATCAGGCCCATAATTGAGTACAATGCCTCTTTTGGGATGTACCTTACCAGACACCTGCAGCAACTGGAAAGACCCCAAAAGTACCTCACCAAGAGGATCAAAGGGCTCAAACAGATGCCATATGCTGCCCGGTTAAAGAAACTCCAGCTCTACTCAGTGGCATACCGCCTGTTCAGAGGTGATCTGTGCCTGACGTATAAAGCCATGTCCAACCCGGAATTAATGGACATGCTGCACCTCAGAAAATCCAAATCCCATCAAGCTACGCTCGAGAGACTTGAACCTCAGCACTGAAATAAATAGGACATGCTGGAGGGACAGATTCATAACCCAGAGACTCCCTTCACTCTGGAATAAAATCCCAGTCCAGGTTAGGCAGAGTCCCTCATTGACTCTCTTCAAGAGGAATCTTGATGAGTGGATGGGAGATCGTAGGTTTACCTCGGGTATCACTTCTGTGTCACTGTTAGACAGAGGCACAGTATACTAACCTCGAAAAAGGGCATAGCAAAATAAATTTAAAATGGGTGGCGAAAGCCAAACACATTCTGGCTAGGCTTATAAATGCCCTAGGGCAGATAGCCCAGTATGAACTTATGAACCTATAATGTATTATAGTTAATATTGCACTTTGATATATTGTGCTTTGCAAGAGGCCAAATTACATTTATAGAAAGGTGGCAACAAATATCGGTAATGAAGTGGACTTAATCAACTATTAGGGCATGATGCTCTACAACTACCAAGAAGTGGAATGGTAACCACTGCATGTGCAAAGACCATCAATCATTATTCAAGACAGTAAGCTATACTAAATGAGTTAAGATGAAACATTGATTTGCTCCCTGTTTAGAACTGGGAAAAGGAATGATGGGTGCTGCAATGTTTTTTGGAGAAATGTAATTTTGTTATAGTAGATATGAGAGCCTACCATGTTTAAATTATTAATGTTAATGGCACATTAAAGTAATCAAATTTCCTAAGCTACAGTCTTGGAAGTAGGGGAAAACTCATCAATATTACTGAGCTCATGAATTAACACTCATTATAATGAAACATTTAAACTTAAGGGGAATAAATTTATTAGAAATACAAGCTAAGTAGTACATGAAATATGTATATCAGTAAAGGCATAGCTTTGTTTACTTTGATATGGGCTTAGGGAAATAAAAATTGTATCTCTTCCTAATGAATTAACTGTAAATAAATGAATCACAGTTATGAGTAAGGATTAGCATAAGTTATGGTTGGAGTGCGGGAGGATTCATGCCCTTCTGCAAATGCAACAGATTTAGTGATGACCTGGGAAGGGTATGAGAGGAGTGAAAAAGAAACTCCAACTTTAGAGGTAAATTTGCACATAGTTATGGGGAAATGCTTACTTGAAAAGGGTGGTCCAAATAGGTTGTGTATACATTTTCATGTAGCTGCAGTTTGATTAACAAGGCAAGAGAGAGACTATCACTGGGAATAAGTATAGCAATAAGGAGAAATAAGAATGAGTGAGAGAAAATGGAGTTAAATGAGGGGGGGGGGGTCAAAGATAAGAAACACAATTATATATTACCTAAATCAAACAGATTACTGGTACAGATAAATAACGGATCTGGATGGGAAGTTGGAATGTAAATGGGCTAACCCAGAGAAAAGGGATTGGATATTAAGATATACTTCTACATCAGGACTGAGTATCTCAGCTTTGATAGTTAATTACTTAGGAAAAGAAGAGCATAAAAAAGTTGTATGGGAGGATTTACAGGGACAACAGCATCATCGTGGGAAAGAAAAGTTGTAATACTCTGAGGGAATGCTAGATCTAAAGATAGTAAAAAGACCAGAAGATCCAACAGGATGCTATGCAGAATTTAAAGGCTGGGTTAAAGAAAGAAACTTGACAGTAATAGCTCTTACATCCCCTTAGAGCTCCAACTGGGTTAAACAGGGCAATACTAGTTAGGCTAAAGTAATTTTAAGAAAGCATAAGCTTGCATACTGCAGATTTGAATGCAGTGATGAACAAATTAGATGGAAGTAAATGTCCCCATACAAAGAGAGTAACCTAGTAAGGGAAATTTGATGGAGTTGGAATGTGTCTGGAGTTGGAAAAGGAGCAGAGAAGCAGAGACGGTATATACTTATTATTCAGTGAGATTTCAGAACTGAGCATGACTAGGTAAAATTTACATTAATATTGAATGCATCACAAACATGGGACAAGTAGACATTGATCCAATAGTACTTACTGATTATGCAATGGTGAAATTAGAAGTAGAAGGAATATTGAGGGAGACCTTACAATCTGAACAAAGCCTGACAGGAGAGTGATGGGACAATTATAAGAGAAAAGTAAGGAGCAGGATAGTACAGTATATGGTGCGGAAGGACAGGGAGAACAAAAGTTGGCACAAGAATTGTTATAATTAAAACAAAGGAGAGTTGGGCTGAAGAAGAAACAGAGAAGGAAAGGAGCTTTGAGAGAGAAATTCAGGAGGAGTTTGATGAAAAGATAATGACGAGAAAAGAGAGTATGGAACAGTTATACTTTTCAGAATCTTTTAAGCTGACAATAGCATTGGCAGTAAGGGTAAGACAGCAGGAAGTGGAGAGGGATTTATATTATGAAAAGTAGACAGATGGGGGAGTGCCCAAGGGGACCACCAGAATTACTCAGAGTTGAAGACCTTTCAGAAGGATACTTTTCAGAATCTTCTAAGCTGACAAAGGCATTGGCAGTAAGTAGACAACAGTGTACTACCACAATTACTCAGAGCTCAAGTCTTACTGAAGGAACTATATGGGGAAAATCAGGATTAACAGGAAGACAAAGTAGAAGAGGACAACTGGAAGAGAATAGATCTCCCATTTTTTTCAGAAGAAACACAGAAGCTTATGAGTGAAATATCAGAGAAAGAAATGGAAGTAATATGAGAGAAGTTAAAGTAGTGATAAGGCACCAGGTAAAGATGGTATACCAAAATTACTCTGCAAACTTATTACGGACAGGATAAATCCTCTGTGGCGAGAACTTTGTTATGGGTTGCTCTAAGGGGAGTCCACAAGTTTATGAAATAATGCCCCTCTGCTCTGTCTCTCACCAGTGGCAAAACAGAAGCTATAATCCAAAGACAATTACCAAGATTCAGAAAGTAGGCTCTCCAGTGATAGGTAGTTTTGTCCCAAATATTACAGATTTTAAAAGAAAGATGGAAAAATGAGTCAGTATTAAGAATTGCAGTGCACTAAGGAGTTAGGAACATTTTGTGCTTTAGCAATCTTAAAGGGAGAGCCACTCATTTTAAAAGAACAAAGGGGACTGGATGGGGGAGTGGGCAATCAGCAATCTGGCTCTATGGAATACAGTGGGATGACAGATGCACTTAAATAACATAAGGACAGTGACTTCAGAAAATGATAACTTCTGCTTACTGACAAACAGCCAATGAAAGAGGAAAGGCAAGGAATTATGTGGTCAAATTAACATACAAGGACACCCCTAAAGAGACAATGAGTTAAAGAACAGCAGTAGCAAGCTGGGAGGGTGAAAAAAATCTAATTTCTGTGACTCTAAAAAGACACTGGTTTGATTTTTTTTTAATATGTGCAATGGAAAACACAATGCAATTAAAACATAACACAATAAAAATACACTACAATACGCAAAATAAAGAAAACAATGTAAGGAATAACAAACTAACCTTTCCCCTCACAGCAGTCTGTGTCACAGTCTGAGTGAGTTTTCCAGTAAAGTCTTGAAATGTTTTCTTTTCCCTTTAAATAAATGGTTTAGTTCTTAGTTCCTCCCCCAGTTCACATGTGATTAACCTTCAGTGGCTTAGTCCAATTTCGATGACTCACAAGAGACACAGCTTTGGTTTCTTTCCTAGTTGAAATATGCAATGGAAAACATAATGCAATTAAAACACAGAACAATGAAAATAAATTTCAATACAAGAAAGCATTACAAAATACAAGAAAGTAATACAAGGAATAACAAACCATTTTCTTCATGGCAGTCTATAGCAGCCTATAAGTGAGATTTTCCATCAAATAAAGCCATCATGCATTAACACCTGGTGTACTGAGAAAGGGCTCAAATTAATTCCTAAGAGATGCAGTATCATCTCCTTCAAAAGGGGAAAATGGTAGAAACTAACAATTATTACCACTTATTACATCAATAATACCTCACTCTCCAATGAGACATTTATCAGAGACCTGGATAGATGGTTCCCTCTTCTTTGATCACCATGTAGAAACTAAAGTCAGGAAATCCTTCTATATAATCACAAATAATCATGAATGGCATCTCTTAATCAAAAAAGCTACTGTCTCATTGTACTCTGCACTGGTTAGATATATTATGAAATATAATGCATCCTTTGGCACATATCTCACTAGACATATCAAAAAACTCAAACATCTCAGGCGTCAAAAGTCTTAGCTGTCAGAAAAGGCTGGAATCACTATCCCTGTAATCAGTGTAATACAGAATCTTGCAGGGAGACCCTTGGCTTGCTTTCCCTGCGCTCAGGGATCCCATTATCTATGACCTCTTTTTCCTCAACATGTCAAATAGTGCAGCCAACACTAGAGCAAGAGAACTCAATCTACATCAGAGAATAAAGAAAACTAGATAGAGAGGTTCACCACCCATCTCCTCCTTACTCTGGAATAGACTCCTCTTGCATGTAAAGCATTGTGATTCACTGGCAGCCTTCAAACACAGCTTAGATAGATGGATGGGAACCCGAAAAATACACCCAAGGTCTTACAGGATGTAAAAAGGATGATAGAACCTGTGGGTGGTTACTGGCAAGGCAAGCATGGCCTCTCATCGAATAGCCTTGTATTTTCTATGAAGCTGAGGTCAACAATAGCCCATATTTTGTAATTTAAAGAATGTGTACAGATTTGGAGTTTTATTTTCAAAATAGTAAAGAACTTGCAGATGTGATTAAGTAATACATTTTGTTTTATGCTGTCTGAAATCGTCCTAAGTTATTCTGGTTGTTGTTGCACCAAGTAATGTATTCTCCAGTGTGGGGATGAGAATACATTTATAGTAAGTGATTGTCTTTTTTATTAACCTTAAAACATTTGTTGAAGTGTTTCTTTGTTATCATTTGTTTTCTGCCCTTTTCTCTTATCTAAAACACTGGCACGTGCTCTTGTAGTTCTAAGACAAAAAAAAGGTTGTTTTTCTGTGCAGGGTTTTGCATCCACCATTATTCCCTTTATATTTACAGCTGTGTCCTCCATGTTCCACAATACAATTTTCAATACTTTCCAACATGGATGCCAAAAATATACTGCGCACACAGACACACAAATCACTCTTCTGTATGCTTGCTCTTGCTGTGATTATCCAGCTACCAACTAAAAGGGACACTTCAGGACTAAACATTAACTCACTTACTTGGATTCAAGAACCACTTTAACATAGCTGTCAGGGAAGAAATACACCAACTGATGACATAAACCTACCCCCACACACACACACACACAACAGTCATATTCATTCTTTTGAGAACTGGTTATTTAATAAAACTGACCACTCTATCAGTCACAACAGAATCACCCTATTACTGTTACACAGCCTTCAGTTATTCTTATCTACTAGGAATGAAAGGAAGGTACAAGCTGTTGGCGAGTTTGAATCCTTTGCTTATCCAAAAGCCAGGGAATTAAGCAAAACACAACAGCCAAACATTCCTCACTGTCTGCCAACTCAAGTGCCTTTTTATTAAGCAACCAGCACTATGACAAACACAGGTCTATACAGCTACACAGAAATAATAAAAACAAAAAGTGATCGAATGGCATCCTAACTTATTTTCCGTCTTACAGCCGCTGGCAGCACAAATACGTTACAAAAGCCTTGCACTAAATAGGATAAAGAATGTATTGGAAATGAACAAATGACATAATAAAATCCCTTGATTTGCTGTGTGTCATAAAACAGTAAATTAATTTTATAACTACAAGTTTTTCCTCACCAATTTCATCCAGTTACTTTAAAAATGATTTATAGTTGTGCATTTCTAACACTAGGTCACTAAGCAGAGAATATGATTATCTTTCCTAATCCTTAAATGCTAAAGATTTAGTTTATCATCTGTAATTCCAATTAGTTGCCTAAAGCATTGGGGCAATGTATGTTTTAGGTGTTACAAAGTAAGCATCTTAACAAAAGGCAAATCTGAGGCCAGTGACCAATAATGTGAAATCTAAGAAACACAAAAGGTTCAGCTCAAAAAAAGGTCAAAGACAACAGAAAGTTTTAAACATTTAATAAAGGACATGGGGTAGTATCTTGTAATACACTGCCTCCAGTTTGATTTTTGAGCAAAGATATTTGTGTTTTCTATGCTTCTGATGCTACCTAGGGAAGATAACAGTGAAAGATATATAGTATAAAGTGTGATGAAAGTTAACAGTACATTTCTCAAAGTACAGCATTTCACTTCGTTATTTAAACTTCCCATTTAAGGTGTTAGCTATCATGTACTACACAACTTTGAACAATGCTTAATCTGGCTCTTTCATGGCTACAGATTGCCGCTATATCAAACTATGCATGCCTGCTTTCAGCATCAGTCAACTGGTTTGGTTGGAAAACATAGTGTATGTACCTAAAAGATATTTTGAGTATTCAACTTTCGTGAATATTTGAAGTATTCAGCTTTCGTGTATATTTGGAGTATTTAGACATCTTAGAGCCTGAGGTTAGAACATTAATTAGGGTACCATCTCTGGATTCATTAATTCTGCTGGAAAACTCCCATGCTCACATGCAGACTGACAGGAATATCTACAGAGGTATGCTTGAAAGGACTGGTTTTACAATATGAATCTAAGGTGTAAATTGTTTTTTTTTTACTTCTGTGCTAATTGTGGATTGTCAATTACAAAGGCAATGCTTGAACACAAGGATGCTTGTATGTGTTCTTCCTATCAGTTCCCTGGGCCAAAGGCCAATGACAAACTCTGTAGTAGTATAATCATACCCAAGGCCATGCATTCTAGACACTTGGGTCAAGAGAGATGCTAAGCTGCTAAATCATTACTAAATAGTGAATTAGTTCATAGGTTCATAGGTTCATACTAGGCTATCTGCCCAAGGGCATTTATAAGCCTAGCCCATAGTTATGTGGCTTTCGCCACCCCTTTAGTTTGAATAAAAACTATGCCTATCATTTTGCTGTGCCTCTGTCAAGCAGTGACGCTGAAGTAATCCCTGGGGTATATCTGCAATCTCCCATCCATTGGTCAAGATTCCTCTTGAACAAGACCAGAGAGGTGCTCTGCCTCACATGTACCGGGATTTTGTTCCACAGCATAGGGAGTCTCTGGGTGATGAATCTGTCCCTCCAGCACGTTCTATTTATAACCGTGTCAAGGTTTAAGTCTCCTTGTGGTTCTGAGGGATCTAGATTTTTGAGGTGAAGCATATTCATCAAATCTGGGTTTGACATGGCCTTATATGTCAGGCACAGGTCACCTCTGAGCAAGCGGTATGAGACTGAATAGAGCTGGAGTTCTTTCAGTCGGGCAGCATAAGACATATTTTGAGACCCTTTATCCTTTTGGTGAGGAACTTTTGGGGCCTTTCAAGCTGCAGCAGGTGTCTGGTCAGATACATTCGAACGGGCATTGTACTCAATCATAGGTCTAATAAGTGATGAGTACAGGGGGACGATGACCTCCCTTGATCTAGATGTGAATCCCTTCATGATCAGGTGGGTGATATAGAAGGTTTTCCTAACTACTTTAGCAACATGGCTACTGTCAACCTGGGTCCCCAGATCTCTGATGACTTTTTCTGTGCTCAGTGGATTGCCACCTATATGGTAGCTGGGGTAGCCTTGTTTTTCCCAAAGGGTATGACTATGCATTTTTTGGCGTTTAACTTCAGGCCATGGCTCTGGCACCAGTTATCCATTTCTGTGAGGCCCTTCTGGAGGATATCTGTGTCAGATGTGTTTTCGACTATGGCCAGTTTGCAGTCATCTGCAAACTTTGTCAGCCATAACCCTCCTGTGTTTGCTTGTACTTCAGAAAAGTAGATGCCGAACAAGAGTGGACCCAGGACTGAGCCCTGTGGGACACCACTTGTGACAGGCTTTGAGTCTGACATGGCTCCAGCAACTCTGACCCTGTGGGTTCTGTCACTTAGCCAGTTTGCAACCCATCTTGTGATGTATGGGTTTACATTCAAGCTGATGAGTTTTTCGATGATACCTGAGTGGGGTATTGTGTGAAGGCCTTTGCCAGGTCGAGGTAGGCTGTATGGACTGCCTTTCCTCATCAATGGCCTTGGTGACTGTCTCGAAAAAGTCAACCAAGTTTAAGAGGCAGGATCTGCCTTTGACAAAGCCAAACTGAGTTGGATCCAAAGTCTGCAAGTTCCCTATGTCTTTATTTATGAGTTCCATTATGAGCCGCTCCATGCCTGCGCAGGTAAGGCTTGGCAAGCTAATGGGGCGTAATTTCCAGGGTCTGTGGAGGCACCGCCCTTATGAAGTGGGACCACAGTCGCCGCGCCACTCCTTGGGTATCCTGAGGTGAGGCTAAGATTAAACAGCTGTCCTAACTGTGGGTTTAATTCCTCATTGAGTTCATGAAGCACACAGCCGGGGACACCATCCGTCCCATGGATGCTGTGTTTTTGCCTTAGTGAGGGCAGTTCTCACCTGGGCGTTGGAGATGTTTGGGGGCTACAATCCTCTGGAATAGATATCTCTCCTTTTGGGGGAGGGAGAAGTTTGCACTGAACCTGTCAGCCAGTATGTTGGCAATGTGTGTAGGTTCAGTAATTTTCACATCATTTTGAACTAATTCTGAGCATATCTGGGAGTTTCCTCCTAGGTTTCTAACATAGCTAAAGAAGGCCTTATGATTCTCTTTAGAGTCCTTGGCGATTTTTCTCTCAAAATTTGCCTTGGATGATTTTATGAGAGCTCTTAGTTTTTACTTATAATGATCAAAGGTGTCTTACCTTTCAAGGATTTTGCTCTATCTTGTAGTAGCTTCCTCCTTTTGTTGTAGAGCTTGTTTATGGCTGGGGTCCACCAGACTGGACGCTTGCCTTTGGTACAGAGAGTCTTAGTTTTGTTTGGGATTGCCTGATCCATGCAGTCCTGTAGGTGCTGGTAGAAGGCATTTGTAAGTGATTCAGCGGTTTGAGTAATGTTTACCACTGGCTCAGGGGCCTTAAAGGAGACCACACTAGTTTTTAGAAGTGTGAAATCGGCTTTTGAGAAGTTTTTCACTGTGGTCTTTTTTGTTTCAGGTGGGGGCGGGATGAGGACCTCCAGCGAGATTAGTTTATGATCTGATCTCACCAGTGAGGGGTATACTTCCGGTGTTGAACATTTTGATCCCATGTTCGTGAACCCATTTTGATCCCATGTTCAGAAGGCTGGGGCAGAGCCTAGACAGTCTGGAAACCTAAATGTGTAGTGGTCATACCTACAGAATTCTTAAAAAATGTTCTCATGTGGGATGAGTCCAACTTCAACCTCCAGACAAGCTTCTCTCATATACCTGGGGAGTTTTGGCATGTGGAATCAGAATGGAAGCTGTTCAAACCTTGGTAACTGAGGGAGTAGCAAGATGCATGCACACTGATCAAAAGCTAAATTTTAGGTCTCAGAGTGTGAAGAAACTGAGAAATAAGAGCCAGTGATACTATCAACTCGAGTAAAGTTCAGTTACTGGCTAGTAAAGTACAGTGCCCAGATACCAGCAAAGCCATTTAGAGAGCCTGAAAGAAAATCATCCAAACAAAAAAGGGAGAGAGGAGTAAACACTGACTGGGGAAAATCCTGCAACCTCTCAGCAAAATGCAGTTCAAGCTGCAGCTTTGGTACAAGAGATGGCTTCCAGTTATTTAAATGGAAAAAAAATCAAATGTACTAAGAAGTGATTAAAATTAATGAAACATTTAAGGAGTATGTCAACTCAATAAGAAATGCTCATTCAAAATAGAAAAAAGCTTTCACTAGCTATTCAGATAAAGTGATAAAACTGCAAAAAACAGAAGTTAAAACTGACACGCCCCTGCACTGGCCCAATAATCAAGGAGCCTCAATCCTCACCACTAGCACCATTGAGGGATGTGCACATTGGGAGGATGACAAGTACACACACACAGTAAAGTACAATTTCCCTTAAGAGCACACAGAGATCACAGTCAGTCAGCGACTGGTTTCTCCCCCTTTCTCCAGATCCCCCAATAAGCACAGCTATAGGGTTAAGATCTCAGCTGAGTGGCCAAGCTAAGACCTCCAGCACCCTCTCTGTCCAACCAGAGCTTCGTGTCCCTGCCCTAGTAGCTGACACACACACACACACACACACACACACACACACACACACACTTTAAGATTTGGTTTATATACACACACACCTACCTGGGAAAGGCTGGTACAGGTTTACTAGCTATGCTCCCTTCAGTCCAGACTATAAGGTAGCTCCAGCTGCCACCAGCCACCCTTACTTATCAGCTAATATTAGGACCCTTACCAAAGGGTGCCCAATCTTTCTGTGCAGTGTCACTATTATCCAAATGGTAAGTGTGACCAAGACTTGAAGGCTATTTAGCAATGGCCTGTACACAGGGTCACCAAATACATATGCAAATACTCTAAGAGCTTACATATCTCTAAACAAATCAGTCACAATTAAAAGGTTTAAACAGATTTAATAATAAAAGAACAAGACAATACTCCAACAACCCAACATAGTGACTACAAAGTTCAGAATCACAGGAACATTTTTAAAACATTGCAGGACAGTCTCAAATACAGAAAACATCTAAACTAATCTTTACTGTATTCCTATCTTTATCTAAGAGAAATCACTTTTCCCTAGTTACTTACTATTAGCAAGACACATGCTGATGAGATGATGCTTCCAGGTCCAAAGACAAATACAAAATGCACAATCTCTGAGAAAGTTCCCAAAATTAATAACAAAACATTACTGCTGTGTCAGCTGCATGACATCATTCTTTGTCACCTGCCTTCAGTTCCCAGGCTAACAGAAACCAACATCTGTGTGTCAGAAATACTTAACTCTCAGATGTGCAGCTGCTAGGAAGTAACAGAGCAATAAAAAATACATTTGAAACCTAGTAATTATTTCTGTTTCAAGACAACAGGAAAACCCTAGCTCTAGACACTGTGCTTGCTGAACTGAAACTAACTTTTTTATAGCACATCGTAAAGCACTTTTAACTTATTTTTTTGAAGTTTTGCATGTTAACTCTTTATGTTCCAACTTCTACCATTAATATAGTGTATATACATTGCTGTTCTCTTCCAGTAGGGTACACTATGGTTACATTCTGGAAGCTCAGTACATAACATACAGTTTTACACTTCTATACCAGTAGTTCAATATCCACATACCATATAGTTCTCTTACATTTGTAAAACAAGCCTATGGATCATATTAATATACACAAATGACATATGATTATTTACAAAATGCTAGGCAGCTGGGCTGGCACTGTCACATTTCTATATAAATCATATTAATATTTTCAAGTGACATACTTTACAAAATTCCAGCTAGCTGCGCTGGCAGCATTTTGGTTTGTCACAAAAATGAAGAAAAGACTGGCTGAGTATGAGGCTTCTCAAAAAAAATGCCTTCAACAAAAAAAAAAATACAGAGTTAGAAGACAAGGAAAACTGGAAAGAAGACTATTAATTTTGTGCAAGTATAAATAAACAACTGGACTAGTATTCAACAACAGGATTTGTTAAATGAAAGGGCACAATGAATATATGATCCAAACCTGGCCAAGAGAATGCAGCCAAGACCTATACTGGTAAAGATGCAGTCAAACTAGCAGAAAGAGTTGATCCTGACAAAACTTAGGCAGAATGGAAAAGTATTAAAACTGGAGAGAGCAGAGTGTTTGTAGAAAATGATTATTCATTGTGCACTAGGCAAAAGAAAAGCAAATTTAACCCAGCAATCAGGGAATGTTGGAAAGCAGGTGTGAGACTCAATCAGCTATATCCAGCTGTCTTAAGAGTTTTTTTCCCTGAAGGATCAAATACGTTTTTGGATGCAGAATAAGCTAAGGAAGAAATAATGTTTATCCAACAAAAGGTGCGCCAGTACACACAAGGGGACACATTTTATTCTTCTGGCAATAAAGCTTACAGAAAAACTTTGCCAGTAAAACCTCCTCCAACATTCTAAAGGAAATGCTTAAGATACAGAAAAAAAGCCCAGGAGTTAACTATTAAGAATTAGGAGTAGCTTGAACTTTGAAACCCCAGAGTCTGGTGTTGGGAAATGGAGATTAACAGGAAGACCACCAGCAACACTGAAATTAGTGAATACATGGGAGATAATAAAGCAATCACATTTGTGAAATATGGCTTTGCAAGACAAAGTGGACTTTTGTTGACTTCGTTGCTTGGGAATAGACTGTAAAGCATATATCTCACTTTATGCCATTAATGTTTAGGAGGACACTAAATTGGAAAAAGTAACTGTAAATATCGTCCTTACTAGTATTTGTGTAAAACATTCCATGATATAAACTGCATATGTTATATATATATTAAAGTTTTGTGTGTAATCAGAATTATTTTAAATGCGGGAGGTGTCTTTTCAGTGACTGCTGAAGACTGCTGTACTTGTTAAAAATAGTACAGTAAAATTTTTTTTTTTAGTTGTAAGAAATACAGGCTTTACCATATAACAAGAGTAGAAAGGCTGGGCAAAAGCGAGTTTATGTTAATATGCTGGGATCTTGGACTACTGGGAAGGGGTGTAAAAGTACACTGATTATATGTAATAATTAAGATATAGTCTCTTATTTTTACATGGGTGAATGTCTGGATTAATGCCATTAGCTTAATCTATAAAGTAGCACCAAAAAAGAGAACGGCAACAGTTGTACGAAGTAAAGCTCCAGACCACATAAATTATAACTAAGAACTTTAATACAGTAAGCGCTTTCATCACGATCTGTGGCTTCCTCAGACTATACACAAATACAAAAGCACATAAAAACACATTTATAAAGAACTCCCTGTGTAACTCATTAACTTGTAAGACAACTCCCAAACAATCAGGTTGCATTAGACACACCCTCTCTTAAAAGCATTATTCCCTCAACATGTATTGCAAAATACTACTACTACGCATATCTCTAAAAACATTTTTTAAAAACTTTTGTTCAGTTATCAAAGCATTCAAAAAGCATCCCCAAATATTACAAGTTTAAAACATATCAAAACATTGCTTAAATTAGCAGCATAATCGCATTCCAAGTACTATATATTTATATTGAACAGGCATATTTAGCAAAAGTAGTATCAGATTAATTTGTCATTATATATTTTATATTCATATACTATACTATGCTGCCTGCATTGCTGATATATTATTCAGAAAATGCATGTCAATGTTAAATCAAAATCTAACTTGTATTCATTGTTTTGCTACTTTGACATACCAGACAAATCTCCAATTTAAAATGCACATAATTTGCCGATTCCACACGTCCGTGCCTCATTTAAAAGTTCATATTTTTCCCATAGCTTATTCCAATGGTAGGCTTATCCATCAAACATGTCAATCTAAATATATTGTGTGTAATCAGGTGTATTTTAAATGAGGGAGGTGTCTTTTCAGTGACTGCTGTACTTGTTAAAGTTAGTACAGTAAAATTTTTTTGTTGTTGTAAGAAATACAGGCTTTACCGTATAACGAGAGTGGAAAGGCTGGGCAAAAGCAAGTTTATGTTAATATGCTGGGATCTTGGGCTGCTGGGAAGGGGTATAAAAGTACACTGATTAAATGTAATAATTAAGATATAGTCTCTTATTTTTACATGGGTGAATGTCTGGATTAATGCCATTAGCTTAATCTATAAAGTGTTTTTTGTAAGCAAATAGGCTTGAAAAACAAGACAAAAAGATGAAACCCATAAAATAAGTTTGTTACACATGCAAAGATAGCGTTGTCGCCTCACAGTAAGACGCTGTCCGGTTCGACTCTCAGAGCGTCTTCTGTGTGGAGACATGTGTGAATGGGCGTACCTTCGTTGAAGGTTGTGCGTCAGGGCTGGCAACTCGGTGCATTAAAATCAACTGCCAATCATTAGCAGACCAGAGTTCCGCTGTGGCGACCCCTAACCGGGAAAAGCCGAAAGTCACAACAACAACTAGCTCGTTTTTTTTCCCCATTATTAAATGTTTGGTGGGAGTGAAGAAGTCTGCGACTTAAGGGACTTACAAAGATTCACTGCTGACTACTTTTACGTGAAGACAAACCGTCCACAGGTGCAAGCAATTAATCTTGAGAGTTCTGAGCATTTTTTGCTGAGGAAAATTTAAAATGTAAAGGTACAATGGCATCATCAATCATCATCATCATCCCCTTTTTCCCATTTACATGGGGTCGGGGTATCGTATTAACTGTCACCAACTCTCTCGATTCAGTGCCACTCTCCTGCCTTCTTCAACACTCATGCCTGACTGTCGCAGATCTTCTTTCACACAATCCATTCACCTCTTTGCTGGATGCCCTCACTTCCTCTTACCTTCTTCCTGTCTGTCCCAAATCTCCCTCACCAGATTGTCTTCTGCTTTTCTACACGTGTCCATACCATCGTAATCTGTTTTCTTTGATCTTTTTCTGCAATTGGAGCTACTTTGGCATCTGCTCTTATGTCCTCATTTCTTCGCCTGTCCCGCAGTGTGCATCCTACCACCTTTCTCAGGCACTTCATTTCCATCACCTCTAGCTTCTTCAACTGTTCTGCCTTTACTGCCCAGGTTTCTGTACCATACAGTAGTACTGGTCGCACCACTGTCTTGTACACCTTACTTTTCAGCTTCTTTGGCATTCTTCTGTCATACACTACACCTGATACTCTATGCCAGTTGGCTGCCGCCCCTCTGATTCTAGCTTTGACCTCTTCATTCAGACTACCCTTCTCCTCAACCACCCCTCCCAGATACTTGAAGCTGTTTACCTGTTCCACTATCTTCCCATCTATCGCTATTCTCAGCTTCTTCTGATTTCCCCAATCTGCTGCCATTATCACTGTCTTATCTGTGCTTAGTTTCATCCCATGTGCCTTCAGATTTGCATTCCATTCTATCCTTTGCTGAAGTTCTAGCTCAGAGTCTGCCTATACTGCCACATCGTCTGCATACAGCAGCCTTGTTGATCTGTCCCCTCCAACCTGTTTGCTGTAGTCCATTACCAGTATGAACAGCAGTGGGTTCAGAGCTGAACCCTGGTGTACACCCACTCCCACTGGGAACTCCTCAGTGAGGCCAAACACTGTTCGTACTTGAGTCGCTGGGTCCTTGTACATAGCCTATACTAATTCTACCAATGTTTCTGGGACTTCAAACCACCACAGTACTGCCCAGATCAGCTTTCTTGGGACCTTGTCATATGCTTTCTCCAAGTCTAGGAAAGCCCAGTTTGACTCGCTCCTCTTCTCTAGTTTCTTCTCAAGTATCTGTCTCAATGCAAACATCGGGTCAATTGTGCTGCATCCTGATCTGAATCCGAACTGTTCATTTCCCATCTTACATTCTACTATTCTGCGTATCCGTTTATCAATCACCCTCTCCAGAACTTTCATGCAATGTGGTAGGAGTTTGATGCCTTTGTACTGTCCACAGTTGTGGATGTCCCCTTTGTTCTTGTAAACTGGCACGAGTATGCTTATTCTCCAGTCATCTGGAATACGCCTTTCTCGCCACACTGCAATTAGTACCCTCAGGAGCCATTTCTCCCCTAGCTCACCCAGCATCTTTATCATATCTACTGTGACCTCATCTGAGCCTGCTGCTTTCCCTGACTTCATTTTCCTTAGTGCTGCTCTTACTTCTTCTAAGCTAGGCTCCTCTTCTACTCTCATTGTAGGCTGTTTCTGGGGCAATACCGCTTCTGTGGGGTTTTCTTCATTCAGAAGTTGCTGGAAATACTCCTTCCATCTGCCTTTGATTTCCTGTGGGCTGGTAAGCAGGTTGTTGCTGGAATCCCTTATGAAGGGTGTCTGACTATCTTCTTTATCTTTCTGTCTTTGCCTTGCAACCTGGTATAGTTTCTTTGTGCCCCTTACTGAGTCACTTTCCAGAAGCTGATAGAGTGCCTCTGATGCCCTATTCTTTGCTATTGCAACTTCTTTCTTAGTTTCTTTGTTAGCCAACCAGTAGTCCTTCCTAGCTTGGTCAGTCTTTTCAATCTCCCACTTCTTCCTGCACTCCTCCTTTCTTTTGATTACTTCCTGCACTTCTGCATTCCACCACCAGCTTTCCTTATGTACCTTATTTCCATACCTGGCTCGGCCACATATCTTTTCTGTAGTCCTAACACATGCTGTTTTAGGCTGCCACTCTTCTTCAACTCCACCTATTTCCTCCTCTTCTTGGGGTGCTAGAGCCCTGAGTAATTCCTTGAACTGCTGTACTTTCTCTCCAGTAAACTTCCAGGTCTTAAGCCTGGTCTCTGTTGACCTTAGAGCCTTCTCTGACCACTGCTTGCAGCTGATTGTAGCAACTACTGGTTTATGCTGTGAACCGACTGTTTCACTGGGGATGACTTCGCAATCATGGATTCTACCCCAGTGCCTTTTCCTTACTAGGAGGAAGTCTACCTGAGTTGCATGTTGGCTACTCTTGTATGTGATCTTGTGACAGTCTCTCTTTCTGAACCATGTGTTAGCTACTATCAAGCCATTTGCCAGACAGAAGTCTAGAATGGCTTCTCCTTCTTTATTCCTATTGCTCCACCCATGTGGATCCAGGCAGTCCTCATATCCTGTTCTGTCTGTCCCGATATGTGCATTTAAGTCACCCATTATCAACACCAGTTCATGTTGTCCTGCTTTATCTAGTAGGTCCTGCAACTGCTGTCTGAATGCACTCTTTTCCTCACTATCACAACCCTGCTGTGGGGCATAGGCTGAGATTATGAATACTGTCCTATCATTACACTGGAGTCTGATTGCCATGAGTCTGTCATTAATTCTGATGATATCCCTCACTGACTTCTGAAGCCTCTGTCTCACCACAATTCCTACACCATTTCTAGCCTGTCCACCACCTGAGTAGTAGAGTCTGGATCCCAACCTAAGTGGCTTTGTTGCACTGCCCTTCCATCTCATCTCTTGGATACATAGGATGTCCAGCCTCCTCCGTATCATCATGTCATCCACTTCTAAGCTGCGTCCTGTCAGTGAACCTACATTAAGCATAGCAATTGTCAGTTCATGTTTGGCAGGTTGGTTTTATGTCCAGCTTTCACTCAGAGCTATCCCAGGTAACCCAGGCTGGGCAACTAGACACCGGCCAGCCAGTAGCCTATTGACCCAGGGCTGCTGGGCTTTTATGGTGGGCACACACTGGCCAATAGGGGCACATATACCCCACCCACCGTTAGCATGGGTCACTGGCGTGGGTCAGAGAGTAGGCCGGGTCCTCAACCCACTTATCACCGGTAACTACCCATGCCCATTTTATGGCAAGAGTCAACATAACCGAATCACCTAGAGCCATATTTTTTACACCGTCGAGTGGCTAGCCCTGCCACGGCGCGCAATTTGTGATCCGTGTCGTCTTATCTTGACGATACTGTGCACCACAATAGATGCCCAAAGCGGTTGGTCTTTTTACAACTCTTCCCCCCATTGGGCACCATGTAGAGTCTGTGCTGTTGCCCACAGCTCCAATCATTGGTGAGTCTGAGATGAAAACACTCCGCATGTTTTTCGAACATGGGAGAAACCCCACGGAGACACAGAGAGAACATGCAAACTCCAAACAGGCATTATTCGGAGGTCAGGATCAAATCTTGTACCTTGTGCATTGGAGGCGAAGACCTTAACCACTAAGCCATCTGGTCTCTTTATTAAAGGTACAATGGCAATTAGATCAAAAATAATATCTGAAAATTATGGGAAGTGAATAAGAGATAGACTCCCTACCAGCCTTAATACTTTAATGCAATTAATTAGAACAGAGAATAATTTAGTTGTATTTAAAAGGTCTATATTACCAAACTGAAGGTTTAAATAAGCTAATACCACAACGGTGATACATAATCATCTTAGTAGCAAAAGTATGAATCGCCACTTCAGAGATTTCTTTCCCAGGGGAAAAAAAATTGCTTCACTGGCCAAAACCAAAAAAAAACATCAAACCCTACAAAAGTGGGGAGTTTTGCCCCCCCCCCCCCACACACACACACACACTAAATATACCAACTCCAAGATTGCTCTACAGTGTAGAAAAGTGCATATTTCAGATGACGGCCACGCAATTTTTTTCCCTGGGGAAAAATTTCCTGAAGTTTCCGTTTGTACGTTTGCTACTTCGATCATTATGTGTCAATGTGGTATTCACCTATTTAAAGTTTTGATTTGGAAAAAAAACCCCGTATTTAAAGATAGCGGGTGTGCTTTATGTTAGGGTTAAAAGTTAATGTTTTTGAAAGCATACAAGCTGTTTTTCACATCTGGAAGGGGAATTGAGATAAAAAAAGAACAGACAGCAATTGGTTTAAGTGGGGAAATGGGCTTTAGCATGGGTAACCTTAACTTGTGGGTGCCGCTGTTAATTTGGGGCAGTTCTTATCTGGAGGTTTAAGTCTTAAAAATATGACACAGGTTTAAAAGGAGATAAGAAAAAGAAACAACTGTATAAAAGAATGGCATGCCAATTATTAGTGTCTGCATGTAACATTTAAGTTGGACATACACTTTCAAAAACTGATCATGTACAATTACACCAAAAACTGCTATTATGGACTTTGGAAGGTTTGGGAGAGACAATAAGCTTTTAGAAGGGACTATTACTTATAGGTGGGGACTGGAAACTGATCTGCAATAGTGAGGATGTATCAGGGGGACCTAGAATAGAAAATATGAGAGGGTAGATTTCTGAAGAAATTCATGAAGATACTTGGTAAGGAAGATGTGAATTCAGTAGTGGGAACTTGGACAGAATTTACATATTATTTCCTAAAAGCTAGACTAGATAGAAATTATATTTCAAAGGAAGATGTGCACTTAATTGAATGCTTTAACTCACATCCAATAACTGTTTCAGATCATGCACTCAAAAGCTAACATAAAAATAAAATAAACATGAGATACTGATGCTTTTCCACCTACCTGTTAAAAAGAGAGGAATTTAAGAAATGGGTAGTGGAAATTATTCGAGATCTATTCAGGAAGATAGAAATATCTTTAGAAGTTACAGCTAGAAAAACAAATGCCCACAGCAGAAAGGGTCTTTCCATCTTTTTAGCACCTAGCTAGTGTGTCTTTGACTTTGGGGCCATACAAGGAAGATCCGTCAAAGGGAGCATTGATGAAGGAAAACTTGAAAGTCTCCATGAACTCACAGAAATGCATCCAGGAATGATGCCTTATGGCAATGGCTGAACCCACTGCTCTGGTTGCACTCTTGGCTGCTTACGGCTCTTGCTTTGGCACTGAAGGGGGTAGGTAAAGTCTGCTGCGGTGCAGATGGTGAAGTCAATATCGACTGGGAAATTAAGGTGGCTGGTGCCGACGACAGCGCCAAAGCTCTCTGCGCTGAGACTGCCACAGTTGCCAGTGTCAAAGATTCTCATTTTGTCAATTTTGAAACCTTACTCTTTGGTTCCGAGGAGGCTGAAGGAACCAAAGATTTGTGTCTTAGTCTCCAGTGCTGTAGGAGAGCTCAGCAAGTAGGATCTGGTTTAGACAGGGCTTCTTCAAAAGAAGATTTTAATGTCCTTTTAATATCAGCTTGTTTCAACTTTCTACTAAGTCTGTGGAACTGAAGGCCTTGCAGATAGAACAGTCAATGTCGAAATGGGTGCACCCAAACAGTATACACATGAAACATGCCTGTCTGGATTAGGCATCTTTAGATCACAATCTTGACACTGTTTGAAGGTTGAAGTGCCCTTTTACTTTTTTGCCATTTTGCAAGGAACAGAAGTGGTCAACAAAAAGGCTGACACACACACACACACACACACACACACACACACACACACACACACACACACACACACACACACACACACAGCAGATGGAAATTCTACCAACGATGGTAGACAGAATACCAAGAATGGTAGAGAAAGGAAAGAATACCAATTATGGCAATATAAAAAGAGGGCTACCTTGAAAGGTAGAGGGTGAAGAAAAGGTTACCAACAATGGTAATGAGAATACCATGAAGGCATGTAGCTTAGAGAAACAGAATCAGTCAAGAAAGGTAAACGAGAAGGAAATTAATTGTTTAAAGTTAACAGGAACTTGTTAAAAAGGAATAAAAGATTTTTAAACTTAGCTGGAGAGTATCGGCTGACTTCTTATCAGAGCAGTAAATGAGATCTGAGGTAATGGAGAAAGGGGCATTGCGGGCAGAGTCTTAGCTTGAGGGTTTTTTTGGCTGGTGTGAGCTGTATAATGGCCGAGCTGGTTCCAAGGATCAGAACAGAGTCCCATTTGTCAAGAATGAATGAAGATAAACATCAGATTAATCAGATAAAGTCCTTATATCTATACTCGCTAAATAAATGGCAAAAGTGTTGCTAAAATTGATAGATCTAGATCAATATAGTTTTGTGGTGGGAATGCAAACATTTGACATTAATAGAACAATGATGATCCAGAGAGAAGCAGAATGTAAGAAAATACCACTGTTGTTTGGTTTTGATGCACAGAATGCATTCAACAGAATAAGCTAGGATTTTATGAGTAGGGCAATGGAAGCACTTGCATTCCCCGAAACAATAATATGGTAATTAGGAGGATATATTACAGGCAAGAATAAAAGACAGAGTTTCTCTCTGATAAACCGTGTTTGAACAGAACCACCAGACAGGGGTGTCCTACTGGAATGGAAATAAGGGAAATTAGAAATGCAAGGATATAACTAGTATAGTAATCAAGAACATTTGGCTTTATTTGCAAATGGTATTATTTTGTACCTGATAAATACAGAATACTACATCTCAGTGTTGTAGAATATTTTAGACAGCTTCAAGTCTTTTTGCGATATAAAATTAATAAAGATAAAACAAAGGTTACAGCCATAAATTATGTACTCTCACAAACTGGTTCAGCAATATCCATATTTACGGTGACACAATATGAAGTAGTATTTAGTAGTTTGGATTAAAAAGGCTTCTGTTATGACCACTAAGGATATGTCAGAAAAGACTAAACAAAAGATAATACAAAAACTGAGAAACCTGGAAGCTCTTGTTTAGCTACAAGCAGTGAAAATGTTTTTTGTCCGTTTAGTTTTATATCAACCAGATTACAAGTTGTGGATTAATTCATTACCCTGCTTAGGGCCCAGTATGACTATGTTCCAGTTCAATCTTTGTGCCTGAGAGCATATGATTGTACCTCTGTGTTCAGGTGTGTATGTACTTGCACATCTAATCTCTATATGGTGCATCTTACTATCTCTTAGAGCACAACATAATTTTAATGTTTAATAAACACAAGGGCGTTTGTAATTAGATGGCTTCCCATCAGGATTTGGAGCCACTAGTGACTTGTTTAGTTCATATCACCTCTAGCATTTCTTGCAAAAAGCATCCAATGCATTGACAGTTGTACAGGAATTCATGACTATGTGTCATTAGTAATCAATCTAGCAATTAGTTCACTGTGGGTGACCGTCATTGGTAATACCCTACCAGACAAGCACACTTCAGTACTTTTCCTGTTTCGTTTATGTGAAAGTCTACAAAAATTTCTTCGAGGTTATCAAATCAAGAGCCTCATATAAGATGGATCACCAGTTTAACATGAGACCGGGCCTATTTATTACTATTTATGTGGGTAGCAAACTGGTTGAGTTTTAGGGTAGAGTGTGGATATTTTTTTACCCTCATTGCCTCTCCTGTCTGCCAAATATCTGGCCTCTCCTAGCCAAATGGCCAATCTGTTCCTCATCACTGGGGAACAACAGTAGACCAGGAGGGTCCTTTATTTAGACAGCCAGTAGGGGTTGTTAGAAAGTTTTTTACTTTAGAGTTATATATTCTTCCTATCTGCAAAGCAGAAGGGGGCGTGCAATGGGCTTGTCCATGCTAGTCGTCCCAAACTTCCACAAGGGATGTTGTCAGCAAGCAGCCCTTCCCCCTCCTCTCAAACACAAAGTGTCTTCTCCAGTCTCCACCAGAGAAATCACACTTCCAGTATGTACTCCACGAGCACCCACTGCTGCTCCCTACCACACAGGAGAGGAGAGGAGGCTGCACCTTTTCAGTGTATTTCTTCCCAATCTGGGCCCTTTAGTGCAAGGGATGCTAACCAAACCTGGTAACTACAGTATTATTAAGAGTTCCATACCTCTGCATCACAAAACCAGACATGCAATAAAACATTAAGAGAATAATGCTACCTGAAAAACTACTTTACTGACTAGTAGGATAAAGGATGAAATCTAGGTTCCACACTCTCACCTCATGAAAGTGGCATAAAGCATGAGAGAAGCCTGAATAGAATGGTAAATACTCCTGGGGCTCTCAGTGTCCAGGACTGCATGCAGACTTGTAACGAGAGAAGATGACAAAAGGTCAGTCTGAAAAAGTGCATGTCATTATAGCCCAGGGCAAAGAATCATAGAAGGGACACTTCAGTTGGGGGGGTTCTAGGGAGAAGTGGAGAAAAAGAAAGGAAATAAGTAGTCCTGAAGCAAGCTATTACTACAGTGACTGAGTGAGAGGGCAGTAGCCACCAGTACCACTATGGTGGGATTTGTAGCCAGAGCGGCAGATTCAAGCAGATGATGTACTCACCCATTGGGGTCAACAACTAAGTACCACAAGAGGAAAAAGATCACAGCAATTCTGCAAGAAATAAAAGAACTGGAGTATGACCTGAGTAAGTGACAATGGGTCTACTTTGACCCATCGAAATTACGTTTCAACAAAAAGTAATAAGGCGGGCTGTTTTTTGCAAAAGAGCACTTTTGCCAAAATGCACTTTCGCAAAAAACAAATTAAACGAAAACAAAACGAAAAAATAAATAAACAACACTAACCATATTTATGCAGGAGCAAGCACCCCTGCACCCTCCTATGTCCCTGCTACTTTTATATTCTCACTCCGAGATCGCACTACAGTGGGGAAAGGGATTATTGCCTTATCCCCACTGTGCCGCGATCGAAGCAACAACCCCCCTTACTGTTCGCTTAGTTGCCTTTTTTGCAAAAGTGCATTTTTGTGAAAATGCACTTTTGCAAAAAGGAGTTCACCTGTTTACATTTCATTAAAACGTAATTTTGATGGGTCGAGGTAGACCTGTGACAATATACGTTACATGGCACAAGTAGAAACATGCGAGATGATCTAAGTGTGAGCGCATATATATGCATGTATACATATATATTTATTAGCACTTGTTTACTGGGAAAGTTCAATTGGGTCATAGCAGGCCCCTTTTCAGAAGGGTCCTAGAGAGAGAAGCTCCATAGTTAACAAATCTTACAAGATATATACTAGAATAGCATATAATAAAGCAGCAAATGATAAATATCACGTACAAAAATAAACATATGAAGAAAAAAATTAATTGAATCCTAGATATTATATTCCAGAGTTATAGCTCAGTTTTACTAAGTAGCAAAGATAAAGTTAAGAACTTCCATTATATTAATAGACAGATCCAATATAATGTGCAGTGCATTCCTACTAGACAGCAGATTGTCTGGTACAAATCTGTAGGCATGTAACTTAGCTATTGGGTCTTCTGATGAAAGCATATAAGCTTAGTTTATGCAGGAAAATCAAAAGGGCACCACAGACAGAGGATACATGAATAGAGCTGTAGCATTGTGTGTGTGTGCGCGCATACATATATATTTTATTTATATCTACCCACCTCCCCATTGCCCTCGGTGTCCCCGAAGGCTACATATTAGGACCTCTCTTATTTTCTATTTTTATTAATGACCTACATTCTGTAATACCTCAAGCTACCTGTATACAATACACAGACAATTCCACTTTAATATGCTCAGTCACTTCTCCGTCAGACCCTCACCCAAAATGTGTTTAATACTGTCGAGAAATGGCTTCTACACCGCTGCCTCATCTTGAACCCCCAAAAACAAAACTCCTACTTTTCACTCCCACCCGTAGGGTCTATCCACTTAACTTCACTGTTGCATCAAACAACGGTACTATCATATCTCCTGATTCAACTACAAAACTTCTAGGGGCACTAATTGATAACCTTAACTATGATACTCACATTAATAGTACTATAAAAACAGTTAACAAAAAACTAGGCTCCCTCTATAGAATCAAACGCTTTCTGACCCCATTAGCTAGGGCTACTACTGCCCATACCCACAATCTCTCCTCTATGCCTCCCCTATATATACTAACCTGTCTAAAAAACAACCTGAACAAGCTGGCTATCTCCTACAATAATATTGCCAGATTTGCAACAGGATCCGCCTTCAGAACCCATCACTGTATTAATCTGGAACAACTAGGATGGCTAGAGTTGCCACATTTACTACTATTTAACCAATTAACAGTTGCCCACAAGATCCTGATCAGCCTACTAATACGCCAATTCTTACCAACCTTATCACCCCTACAATAACCTTAGGACCCTACACTCATCTAATAAACTACTTGTACATATGGTTAAACCTAACAATATGGCTGGTGACTGTTTCTTCTCGAATACCTTGGGCAAGACCTGAAACTCACTCCCAAGTGACTTGTCCTCCCTTTCCTCAATAACATTAATTTAAAAACAAACTGAAACTATACCTTAGATCACATTGGTTATGTCCTTGTGCGAACCCTGACTATTTATCTCAGGATACCTATCACTATGCCTGTATATACTAGCTGCTTTTCTGTTAACCATAAAGAAAGTGCGCTTTTATATATGAACTGAATGTCATTATCAATATCTTCTTATAACTATCCATATGATATGTACTAAGATTCTGTAAACAGAAATGTAATGAAATGTAAAGAATTGCTAAAATATGTAATGTACCTGCATCTGTAAAATGTCATATAATATAAATTATACTGTGTTCTTTAGGAGCTTTTCTCCCCGGGCCTTTGCTGAAAATGGACATATATCCAGCTGGACTAGCCCAGTCAACAAATGTAAAATAAAGTAAAATAATGTGTGCACACATGCATGTATATATCTGGCCCCTCCTAGCCAACTGGCCAATTTGTCCATCACTGGGGAAAAACGGTACACCAGGAGGGTCCTTCATTAAGACAGCCAGTGTGCGTGTGTGTACAGTTTATATGAGTTTAAGATAGTTTGTCAACCCATCAATTTTAGCAGAAGAAAACAATACATTGACTTATCAATTAAATGTCCGACAATGCTTTTTTGCAGGAAAAGTACCCTTCCTGGATAGTTCCATAATCACACAATGCCACTTCATGATGCAGAAAGACAAAAATACTGCCCCCCCAATGCACCACAAACCCCAAAACACAACATCCAGTGCATTCACACAGCATTAACAGTGCAGAATGTAATACTTTTCTTTTGTTCTACACTGTTATGAAAATAAAAAAAAAAAGATTAAAAACTATTCTGCATAATGGCAAACTGAATAAATTATCAGCATTTGTTTATCACGATTGTTAACCTATGCATCAGTTTTTCCTTTTCAGCAGAGATGTGGGGAGAAAAGTTTCAAGTACAATACATGTACAAAAAGTGCAGAACGCAGATAAGCAAAATTACAACGACTAAGCAATGTAGCTGAAGAACTGCAAATAGAATGCAAGGTAACACAATCCACTCCTTTCCTAAAACTCTAACAGATTAATTTTTGTAAGTCATTGGATAAAATGCAATACACAAGTATGACAGGAAGAGCAAGGAGAAAATACAAGACTAAGAGGAAATAGAGAAATAAGTAGAGTTATCAACACATTAAACAGGAAAAAAAATTCACACTGTGTACTGAGCAGAAAATGGCAGCAAAAACATGGAGACAGAAAAATCCAAAAATAAATCCAAGTACAAATGGTTAAAAGCTTTCGTCCCTGATGTGTGACTTGTTCAGAACCACAAAACCTTATAACACTTCTTCTTTCGGCTTTTCCAGGTTAGGGGTCGCCACAGACGATCACCTTGTCCACATATGATTGACAGTGGAGTTTTACATTGCCGAGTTGCCAGCCCGGCGCCCAACCTTCCATAGAAGGCACACACACAAGCAATCATGCCTAGGGCCAATGTAGTGTGTCCAATTGACCTACAGCATGTCAGGATGTGGGAGGAAACCCACGCAACCACAGGGAACATGCAGACTCTGCACAGAAGGCACCCCAGCTGAGGATCAAACCAAAGAACCTCTTGCTGTGAAGCGGCAACATATACATGCAACAACCTTTTTTACTACAAGACCACACTCCCAAGGGAGGCAAGGAACAAAAGGAGGGACATTTTTGGAGAAACAATAACTGGAATCGTTATTAGAGATAGACC
This sequence comes from Protopterus annectens, assembly GCF_019279795.1. Taxonomy (NCBI): domain Eukaryota; kingdom Metazoa; phylum Chordata; order Ceratodontiformes; family Protopteridae; genus Protopterus; species Protopterus annectens. Next base: position 1,168,998,040 of record NC_056729.1, on the reverse strand, counting down.
CCCTCGAACCAAAGCACAACTTTTTTCAATGGAAAACTTTTGTCATACCAAGAGTTTAATATTTTTAATTATATAGAATAGGAGATTAATAAAACATATCTTTCACTTTTTAAAAAAGGGCTTACATTTGTCTTAACATATAGGTTCATAGGTAGGTACTAGGCTATCTGCCAGAGGGCATTTATAAGCCTAGCCAGAGTGTGTCAGCTTTCACCACCCCATTGATTAATTAACTGAGCCTCTGTCAAGAAAAGCCAATGAAGTGATCCCAGGGGTTTTCTGTTACCCATCCACTTGTCATGGTTTCTCTTGAGTGTTAGTGAGGGGCTCTGCCTAATGTTGTCAGGAATTTTGTTCCAAAGCATGGGGAGTCTCTGTGACAGGAATCTATCCCTCTAGCATGTTCCATTTATTGCTGTGGTGAGGTTTAGCTCACTAGAGCGAGTGGCTCGCAGTGACTTGGATTTCTTTAGGTGGAGCATGTCCATCAATTCTGAGTTGGACATGGCTTTGTAAGTCAGGCAGAGATCACCTCTGAGTAAGCGATATGCGACTGGGTACAGCTGGAGTTTTTCCAGTCGGGCTACATAGGACATATGTTTGAGGTCAGTAATCCTCTTGGTGAGGTACTTTTGTGGTCTTTCCAGCTGTTGGATGTGTCTTGTGAGGTACATCCCAAATGGGACATTGTACTCTATGATGGGTCTGATGAGTGACGAGTACAGGGGCACTATAACCTCTATTTCTAGATGCGAACCCTTTAGTAATTAGATGGGCTACATAGAAGGATTTCCTAACTACTTTGGCAATATGATTGTCAAAGGAGAGATTACTATCTACCTGGGTCCCCAGATCTCATTACCTCTTCTGTATTAAGGGGGCTGCCACCTATGTGGTAATTCATGGGTGTTTTGTTTTTCCCAAATGGGATGACTATGCATTTTTTGGCATTAAGCTTGAGACCATGACTTTGACACCAGGTGTCCGTCTTAGTAAGACCCTTTTGGAGAATGTCCGTGTCAGCCGGAGAGTCAATTATGGCTCCCAGTTTGCAGTCATCGGCGAACTTGGTTAGCCATAGTCATCCTGTGTTTGCCTGTACTTCTGAGAAGTATATGCCGAACAGTAGGGGTCCCAGGACCGAGCCTTGTGGGACACCACTTGTGACTGGTTTAGAGTCGGACCTGGAGCCCGCTATTCTTACCGTGTGAGTTCTGTCTGTAAGCCAGTTGGCAACCCATCTCGTGACGTAGGGGTTTATGTTCAGGCTAGTGAGTTTTTCTATAATTCCAGAGTGGGGAATGGTGTCAAAAGCCTTGGCGAGGTCAAGGTAGGCTGTGTGAACTACCTTCCCCTCATCTATGGCCTTGGTGACTGTCTCGAAGTCAACCAGGTTTAGTAGGCATATAAAACAGAGATTACAGATGTCCTAACAGAACTGCAACTTTTTACAAGAAAGCTCAATTTTCAGGTAATGTTTAAAGACAACAATTTGAATGAAAACATCACTTCCACTAACAGCAAATATAAGAAAAGTATTTTCAACCCCCCACTTCACCCTACCATTTCCATATCTGAAAAAAATATGTACTAGTGAGCTGTACACAGTTATTAACCAGCAAAAAGATTTTTTTTTTAACTTAGCTAAACAAGAATCTTCTTTTTTGAGGGAACTCAGGACAACTACTAATTTAAGTATAATGAATCTGGGCAAAGGGGAGGGGTAGTATTAGTAGATAATATGGATTACAACAGCAATATATTACATATTTTACATGATACAAATGTGCGTGGTGTATAGAAATTAAATCTTCATAGCGCACAGAAGAATATAATTATTCCTTGAATACGCATTACTGCAAAGTGTCATTTTAGAATATTTACATAATTTTTTGATTAACAACCACCCACTTATTCAGACAGCTTTTGGAAAACCAAAGGTGTACAAAAAATACATGCGCCCTCCCCCCCTACAGAGTTATTGTAGCAGCACACAATATTTCAACATACCCTCTTGGTATTTTCATAGACAGGTTGCTTAAACACATTAAATTCAATAGAATACTTGCCAAAAGATTCATGGGACTTTCTGACTAGGATAAAACAGGAATGGTATGGTGAGGCATGTTTTTCCACTGTAGATGTAGTAGATCTTTTTACATCTATTCCACATCAGGAAGGTTTAAACTTATTCCATGAAGCTATTTTGGAACTAACTAGAGCTAGTATTGGAAACAGCTAGAAATGTGCTTGGTGTGACATCTGGACAGAGGAAGGAGGACAAGGAGACCTGGTGTTGGAATGAGGAAGTACAGGAGAGTATACAGAGGAGGAGGTTGAAGAAGAAGAAGTGGGATTGTCAGAGAGATGAAGAAAGTAGACAGGAATATAAGGAGATGAGATGCATGGCAAAGAGAGAGGTGGCTAAGGACAAGGCATATGAAAAATTGTATGAAAGGTTGGACACTAAGGAGGGAGAAAATGACCTGTACCAATTGGCTAGACAGAGGGACCGAGCTAGGAAAGATGTGCAGCAGGTAAGGGTGATAAAGGATAATGAGGGAAACATACTCACAAGCGAGGAGAGTGTGTTGAGCAGATGGAAAGAGTACTTTGAGGGGTTAATGAATGAAGAGAATGAGAGAGACAGAAGGTTGGATGATGTGGGGATAGTGAATCAGGAACTGCAATGGATTAGCAAGGAGGAAGTAAGGATAGCTATGAAGAGGATGAAGAATAGAAAGGCTGTTGGTCCAGATGACATACCTGTGGAAGCATGGAGGTGTTTAGGAGAAATGGCAGGGAGTTTTTAACCAGAGTGTTTAATGAAATTTTGGAAAGTGAGAGGATGCCTGAGGAGTGGAGAAAAAGTGTTTTGGTACCAATTTTTAAGAATAGGGGTGATGTGCAAAGCTGTTGTAACTACTGTGGAATAAAACTGATCAGTCACAGCATGAAGTTATGGGAAAGAGTACTGGAAGCTAGGTTAAGAAAGGAGGTGATGTTTAGTGATCAACAGTATGGTTTCATGCCAGGAAAGAGCACTACAGATGCAATGTTTGCTATGTTGATGGAGAAGTACAGAGAAGGTCAGAAGGAGTTGCATTGTCTCTTAGTGGACTGAGAGAAAGCATATGACAGGGTGCCCAGGGAGGAGTTGTGGTATTGTATGAGGAAGTCAGGAGTGGCAGAGAAATATGCAAGAGTGGTACAGGATATGTACGAGGGTAGTGTGACAGCGGTGAGGTCTGCTGTGAGAGTGACAGATGCGTTTAAGGTGGAATTACATCAAGGTTCAGCTCTGAGCCCTTTCTTATTTGCAATGGTGAGGGACAGGTTGACAGACGAGATCAGACCAGTGCCCGTGGACTATGATGTTTGTGGATAACATTGGGATCTGTAGTGAGAGTAGGGAGCAGGTTGAGGAGACCTTGGAGAGGTTGAGATATGCTCTAGAGAGGAGAGGAATGAAGTCAGCAGGACTAAGACAGAATATATGTGTGTGAATGAGAGGGAGGATAGAGGAATGGTGAGGATGCAAGGAGTAGAGGTGGCAAAGGTGGATGAGTTTAAATACTTGCGATCAACAGTTCAGAGTAAAGGCGAGTGTTGGAGAGAGGTGAAGAAGAGAGTTCAGGCAGGATGGAGTGGGTGGAGAAGAGTGTTAGGAGTGATTTGTGACAGACAAGTACCAGTAAGAGTGAAAGGGAAGGTCTACAAGAGCTATGTTATATGAGCTGGAGACGGTGGCATTGACAAAAAGGAAGGAATCAGAGCTGGATGTGGCAGAGTTAAAGATGTTAAGATTTGCACTGGGTGTGACGAGGGTGGACAGGATTAGGAATTAGTATATTAGAGGGTCAGCCCAGGTTGGACGGTTTGGAGACCAAGCCAGAGAGGCGAGATTACATTGGTTTGGACATGTGCTGAGGAGGGATGCTCTGTATATTGGGAAAAGGATGCTAAGGATGAAGCTGCCAGATAAGAGGAAAAGAGGAAGGCCTAAGTTGAGCTTCATGGATGTGGTGAGAGAAGACATGCAAGTGGTTGGTGTGATAGAGAAAGATGCAGAGGACAGGAAGAAATGGAAACAGATGATCCGATGTGGCGACCCTTAATGGGAACAGCAAAAAGAAAGAAAAAAAAATAGTAAATTTTGTTATGGAGGTTTTGGAAATAATTCTTAGTAACAATTTCATAACTTGAAGGGGAGTACTTTAAACAGGTGACAGGAGTAGTGATTGGGGCAAGTTGTGCCCCTACAGTGGATATAAGAAGTGTACACACCCCTGTTAAAATCCCAGGTTTTTGTGATATAAAAAAATGAGACCACAATAAATAATTTCAAAACTTTTCCCACCTTTAATGTGACCTATAACATGTACAATCCAATTGAAAAACAAACAAATCTGTTGGGGGAAAAAATATAAAAAATAAAAAACATACAATAAGCTGGTTGCATAAGTGTGCACACCCTTAAGCTAATACTTTGGTGAAGCACTTTTTGATTTAATTACAACATTTAGTCTTCTTGGGTATGGATCTATTAGCATGGCACATCTTGACTTGGCAATATTTGCCCACTCTTCCATGCAAAAGCGCTCCAAATCTGTCAGATTGTGAGGGCATCTCTCGTGCACAGCCCTCTTTAGGTCACCCCACAGATTTTCTATTGGATTTAAGTCTGGGGTATGCCTGGGCCATTTCAAAACTTTAATTTTCTCCTGGTGAAGCCATTCTTTTGTTGATTTGGATGTATGCTTGGGGTCACTGTCGTGCTGAAAGGTGAAATTCCTCTTCATCTTCAGCTTTCTAGCGGATGCCTGAAGGTTTTGGGCCAAAAGTGACTGGTATTTGGAACTGTTCATAATTCCTACCACCTTGACTAAAGTCCCAGTTCCCGCTGAAGAAAAGCAACCCCAAAGCATGATACTGCTACCACCATGCTTCACCATGGGGATGGTGTTCTTTTGGTGATGCAAAGTGTTGTTTTTGCACCAAACATACCTTTTGGAATTGTGGCCAAAATGTTCAACCTTGGTCTCATCAGACCATAACACATTTTCTTACATGATTTTGGGAGACTTGATGTATTGTTTTGCAAATGTTAGTTGGGTCTGGATGTTTTTCTGTGCAAGAAAAGGCTTCCGTCTTGCAACCCTACCCCACAGTCCAGACATATGGAGAATACGGGAGACTGCTGGCACATGTAGTACACAACCAGTACTTGCCAGAAATTCCTGCAGCTCCTTCAGTGTTGCTATAGGTCTCTTGGCAGCCTCCCTGACCAGTTTTTGTCTCGTCTTTTCATCAATGTTGGAGGAGCATCCAGTTCTTTGCAATGTCACTGTTGTCCCATATTTTCTCCACTTTTTGATGACCGTCTTCCATGGTATAACCAATGCTGTGGAAATATTTTTGTACCCTTCTCCTGACTGATACCTTTCAACAATGAGATCCTTTTGATGCTTTGTAAGCTCTCTGTGAACCATGGCTTTTGCTGTAGCAGGCAACTAGGACAGCTGAATTTTATTTGGGGTTAATCAGAGTCTCTTTAATTGATGGCAGGTGTGTACTCAAGAAGACTGAATGCTGTAATTAAATCAAAAGGTGCTTCAACAAAGTATTAGTTTAAGGGTGTGCACACTTATGGAACCAGCTTATTGTACTTTTATTTTTTTATATTTTTTCCCCTATCAGATTTGTTTTTCAATTGAATTGTACAGGTTATAGGCCACATTACAGGTGGGTAAAGTTTTGAAATTATTTATTGTGGCCTCATTTTTTTACATCACAAAAACCTGGCATTTTAACAGGGGTGTGTACATTTTTATATCCACTGTATATACGCTAATTTGATTATGTTTTCTTTGACTCAATTTAAATTAGAGTGGAATATTTATTTACATTACCTGGATATTTTTATTTTATGGAAGGACAAGGGACAGGTGAGAGAGGATTTTGTTATGTACATCAATAATGCATCTCCCTACTTCAAGTTTACATACACGAATGAAGATAATATTATAGATCTGGGTGTCACCCTTTACAAAGATAGTTTTAACCAAAACTTTGCTCATAAATTTATAGAGAAACGACTTTTTCCAATAGATATTTGAATTATCAGATTTGCCATCCTTAACACACAAAAAAATATTTTCAAGGGGCAACTAGTACAAGCTGCAAGAATGTGTTCAAGCAAGCTAAACTTTAAAATGGAACTAAGAAATCTAATACAGATGTTTCAAGAAAGGGATTACACACACAACCTCTTCCTAAATGTAAGTGAGGAAGTCTTGGTAGGGTAGTGGGATGAGATTTAAACCCCTGTCAGGTACAGAAACACAACTACAACATTTATCAGATAGAAATATGGATAGCAAGGACAACAAATTTACCAACAGTATGGTAGTTCCTTTTGGTGGATGTGGGAGATAAATTAAGGAGATTCTATTTAAAAAATGTGTGATTTTTAAGGGCAACCTGGAGATTTTTAATGCTCTAGGGGTAACCCTGAACACACAAAACTTGTTTTACATCTGAAACAAAGGGGAACTATGTGGTGTGGCACATGTAGGCAATGTATGCATGTGCTGGAAGGAACAAATGTGACTATAGGGAATTTAATTGTGCAACTATAGGGTTGATCTATATTGCTATTTGCCAAACATGTAGCTTTTTTATGTGGGTAAGACAGGTAATTTAGAAAACAGATTTATGAACACTTGTATGCCATTTCCAGGAAAAACATGAATAATCCCCTTTTCAAACACGCCCTCTACTGCACAGGCAATCCCAAATTTAAGTTTATGATTATTGCTCTGATCCCTACAAATGAAAGGTGTGGGTGGTGGGAGTTAGAAATAGAAGCAAGAACTTTTTTTGTCAATTTAAATTGAATGCCAGAGTCTCGCCGGGCCTTAATGACAATGAGTCCATTTTTGCCTATTCCAAAACTTAAATCACAGGAGTTATAGGACAGCTGAATTTAGGACACCCAATTACATGGAAGTTTTCCAAGTGGGTGATTTTCAAGGAATTATTTTATGGGTTTATGACAGTCTGATCATACTTGTATATTTTAAACCTTGGTATGATGCTTTTTTTCCCTTTAAAATGGGGGGGGGCACGCAAACACCATAACGTTGCTATTTTATCCACATTTTATCCTAATTTCTTTTAAAACAAACATTGTTTGTAAAAGTTACTGTATATTTGAATATATTCTATTTTTTAAAAGCTTCAACAACACTGCTGTAGAATACTTTGTAACTAGTACCACAGGAAATTGTTAATGTTAGTTGCTTTTCTGTGACATGACTTAACCCTTTAAACATTATAAAAAAAGGGTTCAAGCAGAAGTTCTGGCCAATACCATACATTTAACTATATTGTATTGTTTTCTAGTTTTAAACACTACTGCTTTAGATATTTTTGTATTTAGTATCACAGAAAATGTTAATGTTAGTTGCTTTTTTAACACGACTTAGCCCTTTAAAAGTTACAAGAAAGGCTTTCAAGCAACAGAGCTGCATAATACACTATTAGCAGTTTAAATTGATGCGAATGATATGACCTCTTAAATTGAAAGGTTGTATGTATATATAAAGGTTGTTGAGTTATAAGGTTTTATGGTTTTGAAGTTGTCCCACAAAAATTTCAGGGATGAAAGCGCTGAACCATTTGTACTTGGGATTTCTTTTTGGATTTTTCTGCCTCTTCAGGTTTTGTGCGTTTTACAATTTATTTTATACTTTGGTATATATTTTGTGAAGAGAACCTTTGTTGGACTACAAAGGTATATTTACTTTCACTTTCTGCTCAGTACACAGTGTGAAGTTTTTTCCTGTTTACTGTATTAACTCTACTTATTATCTATTTCCTATTTATTTTACATTTGTTAACCGGGAAATTCCGACTGAACCAGGTCCATTTTCAGCGGAGGCCTGGGGAGAAAAGCTCCGGCATCTAGTTGTACAAAAACATTACAGCAAGCGTAATACACAAGATGTAGTAAACAGGTTACAACATATATGGTGAACATAGTAATATAACAAGAAATAACTAATAACACTCCAAATAAATGATGGTATAGAAAATAAGTAAAATGACAATGTCAGTTATACATTGGTAAGAGAAGAAAATATATTAAGCAAATAATACAGTTAAACGTTCAACTTTTCAAATGAACAAGCATGCAGGTGATTAGAGAGCAATTTGGAGAGTTAATAGCAGTATAGGTAAGGTTATGTGATACAGGGACATAACCAGGTACTAAGGAGATGTGATTTGAGGGAGTTTTTGAATATAGAGATGGAGGGGGCAGTAGACACGGAATGGGGTAGAGAGTTCCAATTTCTGGCAATGGTGTGGGAGTAGAGTGCTTTCCCTGCATTATTATTGGCCTTGGTGATGGAGAGATTTTTCACTAGATGTGAGGTACCGGTTTGTAGTGTAGACAGTAAGTAGATTGGATTTTGAGGATTTTTTTCAGGATATTTGAGAATATTGTAGGCTGTACCCAGCTGTTGATAGTTAAGAAGCTGTGTTAACTCAATCCATTGTAGCTCTTTTAGTGCAGTACAGTGATGGGTTCTATAGGTTGAGTTAGTAGCAAACTTGGCTATTTTATTGCAGCATGATTCTAGTTTGTCTAGATCACACTTTCTGATTTGGGTGAAGATTGGTGCTGCGTATAATAGAGTTGAGAGGAGGTGGCTTTGTGCAAGAGTGACTCTAGCTTTTTGTGAGAGAAAGGACTTATGCCTGTATAGGGTGCCTAACTTTTTGTGTACTAGTTTTATGGTATGTGAGATATGGACATCAAAGTGAAGATTGTCAATTTCAATGCCCAGAAGTTTGGTGTAGTTAGAGGGGGAGATGATGGTGCTGTCCTTAGATGTTATAGTAAAGAAGAGGGTTTTTTTTTTTTTATCTATTAGGGCAAAATAGTAGAAAATTTGTCTTTTTGGGATTTAGAATTAGTTGGATACCCGAAATCCATTTTTCAACAGAGTTGAAGGTATAATGAGTGAGTGTTTGTAGGGTGGTGGGAGATGAGGCGGAGCAGATCAGGGTTGAATCATCTGCATACTGAATGAGTATGGCATGCTGTGTAGTGCTATTGAGGTTATTTGTGAATATAGAAAATAGCAGTGGGCTCAGTATACAGCCCTGTGGGACTCCTATGGTGGTTGGAATTTGTGGAGACAGATTTCCTTACCACTGGACAGATTGTTGCCTGTCAGACAGACAGCTTCTGAACCAGGCAATAGTAGAGGAGGTGGAGGATACTGATGTTAGTGAGTCTAGTAGGATGAAGTGGGAGACCGTGTCAAATGCCTTTGAAAGTACTAGGAAAATGGCTGATACATATTTATCATTCCTGTGAAGGTTGATATGATTAGTGAAGGACAGAAGGGCGGTGGTAGTGCTGTGATGTGATGTGGACGGAAACAGTGTTGTGTGGTAGATAGGAGACTGTGTGTTAAGAAATGTCATCACCTGCAAGTGGATGCATTTCTCAAGAATTTTACATATGGACCACAGGATGGCAATAGGCCGGGAGTTGGAGAAGTCGTTGGAGTTACCTCGTTTATGGAGAGGAATGATGCGAGATACTTTCCAGAGTTTGGGTATGTAGGATTTTTGTATGGAACGGTTGACTAGGATGGAAACAGGATATGATAGGGAGTCACTAGCCATTTTTAGGTACGCAGCAGGTATGTTATCAGCTGCCAGTGTGGTTGGTTTGAGTTTTAGGAGGAGTTGTTTGATAGTTGAGGTGGGCACAGGTGATAGGCTGAAAGACGGGATACTGTGGGATAAGGTTGGGTTGCGATTGAGTTAGGCTATTTTTGGTTATTTGACTGGACAGGGCTAAAATGGTTATTAAATTGAGAAGCTATGTCTAGGGTATTGTCTGTAGAGTTGGGTGCTGGAGTATTGGTTTTGCCTGGCTTTAGTAGGGAGTTAATGGCATGCCAGAATTTTTGTGGATTCTTTAAATATTTGCTTTGGGCACTAAGAAAATAGTTTTGTTTATTTTGGATTCAGCCTTGGCCTGGTTTCTAAGCTGTTGATAGTATTGCCTGGAGCTAGGGCATTTTCCAGGCTTTATTTCAGGCTTTTAGCAAGGCTCTAGTGTCCTTACTTAGCCAGGGTGCGTAGTTGGCCTTAACGCTGATCTTTCTGCTGGGAGCAAGAATGTTAGAGAAGGTAGTACTGAAGTATTCTACTGTGTGATCTAATTCTAGATTTCATAGTGGTTCCCAGTTGCAGTGGCTTAGGACTATATTTAGGTATTGTAGGGTAAGGTTATGGTCATCTCGTACTATTCTGTATAGAACTGGTTTGGGGTGATTAGTGTGTTTGTGGAGTAGAAAGGTGGGGAAATGACCACTTATGCCATCTGGGAGGCAGCCTACTGTATAATTTTGCTTGGGATAGTTGGTTAGTGTCCAGTCCAATATAGATTCTTTTTTTGTTTTTTTGTCTATTCTAGTTGGTTCTTCAATTAGTTGAGAGAACCCATATAAGTTGAAATGTGTAGAGGGGCTGCTGGAGTTTCAGGCTGTCCAGTCGATGTTAAGGTCACCTAGTAGGACAGTTTCCTGTGGTAGGTTGTCCTTTGTCCAGTGTAGGATGTCTTTTAGTTATGTACTTACCATAACTTCGGATGTATGGGATCCATCTCGCCTACATTCACAACATATGGGTTCGGAGCCGATCCATCGGCTCCGACTCGGCAACTAATACACTAGCACGAAGTCTCTCATTGGCTGGGCTACTCCCTATCCCAGGATGCACTACACCTGCTTCCCCAGATCTTGTTTGTTCGCTTTCATACACCCATGCAAACACCGAAAAACTAGTAGACACTATAACCAACTAAAGTTCTTCAAGAAAGATCTCCAAGAAAAAAGAGACTACAGCTCCTCTAAATCCGAATGGAAGGGGGAAGGAGGGTGGGTACTTATGAATGTAGGAGATGGATCCCATACATCCGAAGTTATGGTAAGTACATAACTAAAAGATGTAATGGGATCCTATCTCGCCTACATTCACAACATATGGGACAGCGTCCCTAGCACCTACATCCCGGGTGGCTCATTGGAACACACTCCTGAGAACTGTGGAACCAAAGGAAGCTCTGCCTCGAGAAACCACATCCAATTTGTAATGAGAAATGAAAGTGTGCGGAGAAGTCCAGGTTGCCGCAGCACAAATATCATCTATTGATAACTTGGAGTGAAAAGCTACGGAAGTAGCCATTGCCCTGGTAGAATGAGCCTTGACTGGAAAGGGAAGGTCTTTATTAGCCTGTGAATAAATAAAAATGATACAATCTTTAATCCATTTGGATATGGAGGTTTTTGTTACTGGTTGACCCAATTTGTTCACTGCAAAGGAAACAAACAATTGATTTGATTTCCGTGTTTGAGCGGTTCTATTCAAATAAAAACGCAGTTGTCTATGTACGTCCAATTGATGCAAAGTATATTCTGCGTTATTAGAAAATTCTGGGAAAAAGACAGGGAGTTCTATAGTTTGTTGCATACAGAAAGAGGAGGCCACTTTTGGTATGAATGCAGGGTTTAATTTCAATGAAACTCTATGCTTGTGAAAAATCAAATAGGGAGGATCAGAACAAAGAGCTTGAAGTTCTGAAACTCGCCTAGCAGATGTTGTGGCTACTAAAAAGGCCGTTTTCCAAGACAGAAATTTTAAATCACAAGTAGCAGCTGGTTCGAAAGGACGGGCAGTTAGGGCAGCAAGAACCATATTCAGATCCCAAGGTGGGACAGGATGAGATAAAGGAGGCCTAAGGAGCCAAGCCCCTTTAAGGAAAGCCTTACAAAGTTTGTGAGACATCAATGAAGGTTCAAATGCAGCATGAAAATTAGAGATCGCCGCTAACTGAACCTTAATGGTAGAAACTGAAGAGCCCGACTGAAAAAGGGAGGCCAGAAAATTCAGAACCTCCGATACTGGTGCAGTGAGGGGATCTATACCCCGTTCTTGAGCCCAGAAGGCAAACCTTTTCCATTTACTGGAATAAAGTTTGATGGTGGAAGGTTTATGAGAAGAAGACAGTATGTGGACCACGTCCGGCGAAAGAGCATTGTCTCGGACTAAGGATGGAAGTGGAGTAACCATGCTGCCAACTTCAGGGACCTGAGAGACGGATGAAGCCGTCCTGACTGATGAGTCAACAGGTCTGGCACCGGATCCAGAAACCATGGACCTTCTATCGCATGCCTCTGTAGGAAAGGAAACCAAACTTGATGAGGCCAATGCGGGGCAATCAAAATCATCTCGCTCTCCATGTAAATGGCCTTCTGTATCACCCTCGGTAGGAGGGGGAACGGAGGGAAGGCGTAGAGAAGACCGGGGGGCCAAATGTGAGTTAGAGCGTCCCTGGGAATCTGTCCCTGAGAAGGGAACAGTGTGAAGAACTCTCTGCATTTCGCATTGTGAGGGCTGGCAAACAGGTCGCAGCAAGGAAGACCCCATCTGTCGAATATTTTCGCAGCTATACCCTGGTTGAGGGACCACTCGTGGGGTAAAAGAATGGTCCTGCTTAATCTGTCCGCAATCACATTGGACTTCCCGGTATGTGCGTTGCCATTAGAAAGCGGTTGGTAGCTACCGCCCAGTGCCAAAGTCTCATGGCTTCTCTGCATAGTGGGTAAGACCTGGTTCCACCTTGCTTGTTTATGTACCACACCACCGACATATTGTCGGATAGGATAGTAATCGGGCCCTGTGGGAGAGCGTGATGGAGAGCTTGGAGTACCAATAGTACCGCTCTCATCTCCAGGACATTGATATGCAAATGTGTCTCCTGGATCTGCCATGTGCCTTGGACCGACCTGTCCAGGTAATGACCCCCCCACCCTACCTGGGAGGCGTCCGTAGTCACAGTGGCAACGGGACGTTGAGGTATGAAGGGTCGCCCCTGGTCGAGATTTGATTGGAGAAGCCACCAACGCAGATCTCGACGGCAACTTTCCGTGATTATGATTAAGTGGTTCAAGGAAGTTCCTGATAAGACCATTGAACCGACAGTAGCCATTGTAAAATTCGCATGTGAAGTCTGGCCAAGGGAACTAAAAGTATGGTCGACGCCATCGAGCCCAACAGTTGTAGGATCCGATGGGCCGGGGCTCTTTGTAAGGGGAGACAGGATTTGACTTGATCTTGTAAGACCTGAATTCTTGCTGCCGGTAAATAGGCGCGCATTCTTTCTGTGTCTAAGTCTGCCTATGAAAGTAATACGCTGAGATGGCTGTAGTACAGATTTTTGCAAATTGAACGTGATCCCCAAGAAACGGCCCAAGGTGAACGTGGCTCTGAGCGCTTGGAGTAGTAGATGCTCGGAGGTGGCAGTAAGGAGCCAGTCGTCTAGATAAGGAAACACCTGGAATCCCAGACTTCTCAGGTGAGCAGTTACCACTGCCAGACACTTGGTGAACACCCTGGGGCTGTGGTGAGACCAAAGGGCAGTGCTCGGAATTGGAAATGACTGACTCCGAGGCGAAGCGTAAATGTCTCCTGGACTCTTGAGCTATGGGAATGTGATAGTAAGCGTCCTGGAGATCTATGGAGCACATCCATGCATCTTTCTCCAGCAAAGGAAGAATAGATTGAAGAGTGACCATTCGGAATTTGGACTTCTTACTAAACGATTCAATGAACTGAGGTCCAAAATGGGCCTGAAGTCCCCTGTCTTTTTTGGTACCAAAAATAATTTTGAGTAAGTTCCTGATCCGATCTGGTCGATGGGGACAGGCTGGATGGCTCTTTTTTCTAGCAGCTTTGAAACCTCTAATGCTGCCTGATCCCGCTGACTGGGTGGTACGTCCGGGATTTCCCTTAAAGAAAGGGGGGGTTTGTTGAACGGGATGATATATCCTCCGGTAATAATGCGAAGCACCCACTGATCGCTTGTTATGGATTCCCAAGCTTGTGGATGTGCCGCAAAGCGACCCCCGACTGGCTCCGGAGTTGCACAGTCGGGCAACAACTCAGGAACGCTGGTTGTATGAAGAACCACGAAAGGAATCGCGGTCTCCAGAGTTACGGGGGCCTCTGCCACCTCTGGGGCGGCGTCTTCCAAAATCCCCTGCCTCTGGAGGGGGAATCACTGGGTGGAGTAGGGAAAGACTTTTGAGATTTTTTAAACCACATTTTCCCTCCTCTCCCAGCCTTGGGGTAAGGCCTGGAAGGAGCGGAAAATCGGGCCCCAACGGCAGTCAAAGTCTTGCCCTCCTGCTCGCACCGAGTTAGTGTGTCCTTCACCTTGGGTCCAAACAAAGATGACCCATCAAAGGCCGTGAAGGAAGACTTGAAGGCCTCCGTGAACGAACACAAGCGTAACCAGGCTTGTCTCCTGAGGGCAATGCCTGTTCCAGCTGCTCTACTCGCCCCTTCGGCCGCATACGAAATGAGCCTCATGGACGAGTTAACAATAGAAAAGAGGGTAGTCATCTGTGCGCCAACAGTCGGGGCCAGCGCCTCAGGTAGATTACCAACAAGAGAGTCATTTAGCTCTTTGAGAAGATCCCTTTGGAGCCTCGTAAAATGACATAAGTAGTTCAGCGACCGTAAGGTAAAGGCCGCTGAGGACAGGGTACGCTTCTCGTACCTATCCATACTCCTAGAATCCTTATTAGGAGGATGAATAGACGTCGAAGCCTCTGCCACGTCCTGCTGTGTGGCAGAAGCCACCACCAAAGCATCTACAGGCACACCCTTTGTGAGAAATTCCTTCTGGGGGGGGGCTGACAAAAATTTATTGGGCCTAGCAGGCACCGGTTCCACAGAATCAGGGTGTTCCCACACCCTTCGAGAAACCAAATCAAGGAGTTCATCGAAGGGCAGAGACACCCAGGAGGCGGAAGGCTGGGCCCCAAAGGCCTTGAGGAAGACTGACTCCTCAGCTGAAGGGGTTTTGGCTTGCCAGTCACCTCTCTGTCTCAGAATCTCCAAGATATCTGAGAAGGAGATATCATCCGAAGATGATTTGGGGGACCTTTCTGCGTCATCGAGGTCAGTATCCGATGTAATAGACTCATCTTGGGAGTCTACGTGCTTCCTCTTACACAATTTCTTCCGTGGGGTTCGTCCGAAGCAGTTTCGGACGGACCACCCGAAGAAGGGAACCCCGATGGGGTATCCTCAGGCCCTGGGGCCCGCTGCCGAGGGGCTGCAACACAACAGAGGCACCAGTCTCCAAATCTAGGGACGGTGAGGTAGAATCTTGCTGAACCGGCAAAGGCATGGCCAGCGCGCTCCTCATGGTCT
The DNA here is from genome assembly GCF_019279795.1 of Protopterus annectens. Taxonomy (NCBI): domain Eukaryota; kingdom Metazoa; phylum Chordata; order Ceratodontiformes; family Protopteridae; genus Protopterus; species Protopterus annectens. The sequence goes on along the minus strand of NC_056729.1, from coordinate 1,168,982,731 downwards.
CAAAGGCCGGACCTCCAGAATCCAAGGAGGTCACTGGTCTAGAGGCCACGATGGCACTGGGAATTCCAGCAGCCGATGCTCCGAGAGGAAGACTAGGCACCGAAGCACCCATTCCCAAAGTATTCCCCTCGGGCCCGGCTGAAGAGGTCGCAGTACCAAACCCTGAACCGGAGGACAGGGTAGGAAGCACAGTCGGAACCGAGAGACCTCGAAGGGGTCTCTGCTCCGACTGTATGGCTCCGCTTTGCTCCACCACCACCGACTCCAACGGCTCCGAGGAGGTTGGAGGAGGAATCAAATGCGGTGGAGGGGGGATCAGCTCCGAAGCTAACTGTGCTGGAGCCGAGACCAATTTAGTAAACACTGGAGATTGGAATAGCCTCTGTAAAACCCTATCCAGGTCCGAATCTGAAAGTCTCGATGATTTAGAGGAGGTAGACAATCGAGAAGACTTTCCTCTCGGCTCCGAGAGAGAAGGGGACCGGCTCCGAAATGGCTCCAACACTATCGGCGCCGACTCCACCACAGCATGGACCACCATCGGCACCGAAGGAGCCTTCTCCGGAGCCGAGGGGGAAGAGTCTGAGCTGCACACTTCCACCGGCTCCGAAGCCATTGGAACCGATGGAGATGATTCACCTCTCGATACTCCAACCTGCGGCTCCGACAGCAATGGCGCCGAGGTAGGAGGTATCGAGGCAGACCCTTCGACCCTCGGCCCCGAAGTCAGTGGAGCCGAAGAAGAAGAGGTCAATTTTGTCTTTTTAGAAGTCGGCTCCGATGGACTTGTCGGAGCCGACGCTCTTTTCTTCTTGGAAGCAACAGGTAGCTCTAAGGCTTCCTCAAAGGAAGGCTTGATAAGCCCTTTCAATATTAATTTGTTTTTGCGTTCTTGAAAAACTCTAGATGAGAATGCATGACAGACTCTACAAGTCTCTTGCAGATGTTTCGGCCCCAAACAATAAACACATATTGAATGACTGTCTGTAATTGACATTTTATATTTGCACCGAGTGCATTTTTTAAACCCTGACTTCTGTTCCTTAGACATGATATAGCCCACAACAAGTACAACTCTAAGGAAATACTATCCTATCACCACAAGTATAACACTACACACAAAAAGCGCCAACTGAAAAGCGCGAGACACACTGGCGCGAGTACTGATGACAGTTTACCTCACAAGAAATTGAAACAATAAAACGGCCCAAAGCCCTCTAATTTAAATGGGCTTTGCCCGAAAAACAACTAACCAAGTAAATAAAAATCAAATAGCACTCAGAGGTAGGGCAAAGGCCCTCTAACTTAAACGGGCCTTGCCCGACTAAACAAAATAAATTTCTGAAAACAAGCACTCAACAAAAAACAATCAGAAACAACAAGAAATAGCAAGAAATAGCTGTTAAAACAGCTGTTTGTTTAATATGGACAAAAATTCCCTAGGTCAAGGACCAATAAGGTAAAAATAACCACTTAGCTCCAGCCAAGTCGAGACCACGTCCAGCTTGTTAAGCGGCAAACGAGATCTGGGGAAGCAGGTGTAGTGCATCCTGGGATAGGGAGTAGCCCAGCCAATGAGAGACTTCGTGCTAGTGTATTAGTTGCCGAGTCGGAGCCGATGGATCGGCTCCAAACCCATATGTTGTGAATGTAGGCGAGATAGGATCCCATTACATCTTCTATTACGAGTTGAGTTATTGCCTGGAGGTATGTAGCAGCATATTATATTGATCTTCTTGGTGTTTCTGAAGGAGAGGACAGAAAACAGGACTTCAGCATTCTGAAATGTGGGTGGTGTGGTGTGCAGGAGTTGGAGGTAAAGGGTGTTTTTAAAGAGCATGGCTACTCCTCCTCCTTTCCTGCTTGTTCTATCAGATCTAAGTGTATTATGCCCTAGGGAGAGAAAGTCTTCATCTTGGATACTGGATTTAAGCCAGGTCTCTGTAATGGTGAGTATATCAGGTTGTACTTGGCTATGAATGCATGTAGGTCTGTTAGCTTGTCTTAGTCTTGTATTTTCTCCTTGCTCCTCCTGTTTACTGGTTTTGTTTCTACTTCACATCAATCATGCTGTTTTTCTACAAGAGTTATCAACACAGTAAGTGGTTGCATCATGCAAGGGGTCCAGTACAGGATAAAACATACAATTACTACATAAGCTGAACAGGAAAGTTGAGTAAGATGATGCAAGACTCGCAGTTGAAAGCAGCTGTAACACACATGTGAATAATGTGTCTCTGTAGTAATAGTTTTTTTTTCAGGTTCAGGAAAGAAAATGGAGAGTTGGACAATTTGGCTTATAAAGTTAACCAAAATACTATTTTAGACATAAAAGGATTAGTTCACAAGAAAACGCTGTTCCTATGGAAAATGAGATCGGGTTGACTCACCTTAAGAGTTTGCAACTCAGATATCCTTCTTGCAGAGGTCAGGGCAATCAGTAAAACTGTTTTCCATGTTAGTCAAATTAGCTAGCTCAAATGGAGCAAGTGCTAGTTTCTTTAACGTGAAATAAAGTTTCCAAAGAGGGGCCACCAGTTATCTTCCAGGTCTTTTAAGCAAATTCCTTTCAAGAGCATTTTGAAATGAGAGTGCAATGAAAGAGAAGGATCCAAACATGCAGAAATGGCTGATAAAATAACACTGATAGAGAAATAAAGGCCATAGGATAGTAACTCACAAATTCTGAAGAGCCAGAGAACTACTAGCCCTGAACGGGTGCTGGTTATGCTGTTGGCACCAACTAGAAAACCTTGTTCCATTTGCTAATATATGATTTTTCTAGTAGCAGGCTTCCTAGTGGTACCTGCTGAACTTCCTCAATAAACAGGTATATAAAATGAATTAAGACCCTATCATCCAGTAAGGCAACTAAAGTTGATTGATGTTGGAGTGTCAAACACCCTTGTTCTTGTGCGAATAGATCCAGTCTGTGAGGAAAATTGTAGAAATTGCCCCTGGCATTGCCAAAAGAAGGGAAAACCACAATGATATTGGGGAATTCCTTCCAAATCATCAAAAAATGTCCTGTCAAAGAAAATAAAAGGCAACTGTCTTCCAGGCCTTCTTGCATGGAGTCCTGAAACAGAATATTGCCAGCTGATTGTTCAGAGAAGCAGCAAAGAGGTCTACTTGACAAACTCTCCACAGACTGATCAAATCTTGGAAGATGCTCTGTTCTACTTTCCATTCATGAGCATCTGCCCTGGTCCTGCTAAGCTTGACTGCCACACAATTTTTGCTCTGATGGAATGTAAGATCCTGTAGAAAGAGACTGTGCTGTGTAGCTATATTCCAAGGTAACACGGCTAGTTGGCATAGAGGAAGCAAACTGATTCCTCTTGCTTGTTGATGTATCACATGACTGTGGTATTGTAACTAACCACTTGAAGAGGTCCTGGGGACCAAAGATGGTTCAGATAGTTGAGTGCCTTGATCAGTGCCAAGAATCTCCTTGCTATTTATGTGCTTGGTCTTTCCATAGTGCCCCACACCACTGTACTCTTATCCCCTCCTGAAAATGCTCCCCAAACAAAGTCCAAAGCAGCTGCGTTGACTGACTGCTTTGGAGCAGGGAGGGAGAAGGGGAGACCTGCATTCAAGGTCATCTATTATCTCTACAAAAAGAAATCTCTTCTGACAAAACTCAGAACTGGGATTTGAAAAGATAAAGGGCATTGATGCTGGTACCAAAGAGATTTCAGACACCACTGCATTTTTCTCATGTAGAGTCTTGCCAGGGGTATCATGAGAATCAAAGATGCCACGAGACCCAAAAATCTAGGGTACTCCCTCGCAATGACCGAAGTATGAGTGGAAAACCTTAGAAACAGATCTAGATAAATATTTATTTTTTCCTGTGGAAAAAAAGCTCTTTGAACTGAGGTGTCTAGTCGATATCACAGGAACACAAACTTGTGTGAAGGAATCATGAAATACTTTTGAATGGTCTCTTGGAATTCTGGCTTATGTAAAAGAATGCTCAACCAAGTAAGTGATCCTGACACTTTGCAAAGGTAAGCAAGTCATCTCAATATGGAAAAATGTGGATACCCTGTAACCTGCAATGAGCTATACTAGGAGCTAGTTACTAATATGCGATACAGACACACAAAACCATAAGATGCGTCTGAAGTCTGGATGAATAGAGATGGGATAATGAGCATTTTTTTTAAGTCGAGTGTTACTGGGCAACTTGAAAAAGGAAGAGGAGGTAACAGGTTGCAAAGTGAGGTCATACTAAAATGGGGCACTTAAACGTGTGTTGTACCTTTAAGAAGCATTTCTAAGACCTGAACATGCATATAAATAGCAAGGACATGCTAGCTTCAGTGCCATTTTGTGAGTACAGCCAGTGTAAACTTCTATGTATGAGACAGCTAGTTTGTATACAAGTTAAAATTATTTAGCTTCATTTCTAATGTGTTTGTACATAATAAATCTGCTTGAATAGAATCCACAATGTTCATATACTGACTAGACGAGCGACATGGTGTCAGAACCGGGATTCCAGGGACTGCTTTTCAGAGCCATGAGGTGGAGAGTTAACGGTGAAGGCAAACTAAGTGAAATGAGAGCAAAAAAGGGCCAGAAATGAACTAAAGGTAATGAAAACATGCACAAATGATTTACTGAAAAAGATAAAACAGAACATTACAAGGGCACAAAACACATTACTAAGCAAACAAATAACACAAAAACATTTATTAAGCAAACAAGAAGCATAAAAAGCTTATTAATCAGATGAAATGTTTGAAATTAAGATATATGATAAAACAAGCATCAGAAAATCACACAAGGGGTTTAGAACTGCAAAATGAGGATGTTTAAAGCAAAATGAGCGTGTTTAGAGTTAAAACGAACACAAGAAAATATAATGGGCATGAAAAGAGATTAAATGAGCAAAATGAATATAACCAAAGGGCAAAAAGGGTACATTAAGTATAAATAAAGCTAGGCGACTGCATGTTTTAGCTGTGCTTTGACAAAAACTACTACTTTGCATTGACTGGAGCTCTGAATGGCATAACTAGAGTTAATTTGAAGTATCTCAAAATTTGTAAAAGTGATTACAGTGTGTGTTTATTACTGTGCATTTATTCCAAGGAGTTTGTTGTGTGTAAATTGCCAGAATTTCATAAAGTGCAGTCAAATACAGCCATTTTGAAAAGTTTCTCGTGCTGGGTCTGTCTATTCACAGAGTGACACCATTACAGTGCGTTTCTTGCACTTTACAGACATGTTTAGCAAAGTACAGCCATTTGGGGGAAATTTCAGTGTGCTGTGTACTATTTATTCATAAAGTGCAGTTACTTTGAAATGTTTCTTGCTCACAGCTTCTTCTGCCCAGTTTATTCGCACAGTGCAGTTATTTGAAATGTTTCTTATAAGTGAATTTTACAGTACAGTGATTTCAAGAGTATTACAGTGCCTGGGAAACTTATTTCGCAAAGTTCAGTTATACAAAGGCTTGTGCTATTGGGCACAGTTACAAGTACTGGCATAAATTTCTGGCATATGTATGTGTGTGTATGTATGTTTGTGCATACTGGCAAAAGTCTTCACTGAGATGTGTTAATATGGCAGACAGCTTTCGAAAAACACTACCACTTGTATTTGGATCAGAATATTGTAGAGAATTGGAGAATATTTGAGCAAGAGTACGATATAGTCATACAAGAAGCTTATTCTGATAAAGATGCACCCACCAGGGCATTTAGTTTGCTAAACCTAGCAGGGTCAGAGGTCATTGAAAGAGAACGTTCATCTATATATGGACAAGCAGTGTATGAAGGTGAAGGGGAAAATCATTGTATTATTCTACAGGCTGAATCAAGGGAAGACCTTGAGTGTTCCAAGCACAAATTCAGAGAGATGTGTAACCCCCAGACCAATGTTACATTACAGAGGCATTTGCTTTACACAAAAGATCAAAAGCAAGGAGAAACCTTTTCAGCTTATATTACTGACCTGAGGAACAAATCTAAAATGTGCAAGTTTGGTGATTTAAAAGATGGACATGCTCATGTGTGGTATTAACAGTGCTGCTGTGAGAATTTTTTTGCTTCATGACAGTGATTTAACATGGAGCAAAGCTATTGAGATCTGTCAAATCCATGAAGTTACTGAAAGTCACATGAATATGCTTGCAAGAGATAAGAGCAAGGTTTCATCAGGCCCCAGAGCAAATGTAGACAGCATGCAAGGTGCAGTTGGCCGAAACAGGCCTAACCAGGTGGCAGCTGTAGCCCTTGTGGGTGTGGCAAGGAAAACCCACAATCTTCCACCAAGTTCTAAGACTAGTTCAGTTAAAGGAGCATGCTCAGTACAATACAAGGGTTAATCAGCAAAACCCAAGTCAAGCTTTATCATTAACAGTCACATTTGTGGTGCCAACCATGAGTCTAAAAGAGAAAAGTGCTTAGCATTTGGTCAGCAATGCCATAAATGTAAGAAATGGAAATATTTTCAAAAATTTTGTAAATCGAGTAAGCCTCATACTGTTATACAGAAGGATCATTCAAAAAAGCAAGCTGATCAAGTAGAACTGCAAGAGTCTGCTTTCTATGTAGATGGTGTGTCAGTAGTTGGTGAAAGAACCGATGCAGTAGATTAACTGGCAAATGATGAAGTATGCTGTACTGTCCGGATCAATGGTAAACCCACTGAGCTCAAGGCAGACACTGGTTCAAAGTGTAATGTTATGTGTGCAGATACTTTTCCTAAAGTGAGAGCTGGTGAACAACTAAATGTGACCAGTTGTGTGAAACTTGTTGCTAATGGAGGTGAAGAAATTCAAACCAAAGACTCAGTAGTGTTTTCATGTTATGTGGCCAAGGACTGTTATAGCTTATTATTTTATGTAGTCCAAAGACCTGTGCAGTCATTATTGGGTATCAGAGACAGTTTGAGAATTAATCTTTCTTTTACCAAAGAAGTTCATCAAATAAACACATCCCAGTTCCAGCTTCACTAACACTATTTTTTTCAGACTATGCCGTTTTCAGTGACAAGTTGGGCAAACTTCCAGTTGTGTATTCTATGAAGTTAGCCCCAGAGATCAGTCCAGTGGTCAGCCCAGAAAGAAAAGTTCTGATAGTTATACAGCATAAAATCAAAGCTCAGTTGGACAAAATGATGCAGCAGGGTGCAATTTGTCCAGTTACAGAACCTACCAAATGGGTGTGCAGCTCACAAAAAAGGCTCTGATGAAATCAGAATATGCATTAACCAAAGAGATTTGAACAAAGCATTAAAAAGATGTCATTATCCTAAGTGTACAGTCAAGGAAGTTGTAGCTTTAATACCAAATGCCACTGTTTTTTCCATCTTAGATGCAAAAAGTTCATTCTGGCAATTGATGCTTGATCACAAATCTTCATTACTGACTACATTCAGTACCCCATTTGCAAGATATAGATTTCTCATGATGCCATTTGGAATAAATTCTGCAAGTGAAGTCTTTCAGCCTGCAATGGAGCAATTTTTTTCAGGTTATCCTTGTGCCATAATAGATGATTTGTTAGTCAGAGGCAATGGTGAATCAGAGCATGGCAGAGATCTTAAGCGAGTTCTAGACAGAGCATATGAAATAAACTTGAAGCTCAACCCTCTAAAGTGCAAATTCAGACTACCAGACGTTACATATGTAGGTCATTTATTTACTACCCTTGGCTTGAGACTAGACCCGTCCAAGCAAGCAGCCATTCTTGAGATGTCCGCACCAGATAATGCACAAGCTCTACAATGTTTTCTTGGTATGGTCAACTATTTAGGCAAGTTTATACCAGACTTCAGTGAGCTGAAAGCACCTCAGAGAGCTAGCATGTAAGAATGCTACATGGTCATGGTTAGATCATCACCAGAAAGTATTTTAAGACCTTATGCAGAAAATTGCTACTCCATCTACATTAAGATACTATGATGTCAACAAACCAGTAACTCTTTCCTGCGATTCTTCAAGAGGGTAGGACCAGTAGCCTATGCATCTAGAACACTTGCCCAAACTGAACTGCAATATGCTCAGACTGAGAAAGAACTTTTGGCTACAGTGTTTGCATGCTCCAAGTTTCATGATTATATATATGGTCCAGATATTCAGATGAAAGTGATCATCAACCTCTGGTTACTATTTTAAAGAAGCCTATGCATTCAGCTCCAGCAAGATTACAACGAATGATGCTTACATTACAAAAGTACAACTTCAAAATGATCTATACAAAAGGCAAACTTCTTTATGTGGCTGATACCTTATCCAGATTGCACAGAAATACAATGGAACAGCTTAACACAGAGAATTTTGACTTCAATGCCATGGAAGTGCATAATTTTTCTACCACAAGATTTGATGAGCTAAGAGATCATACAAAGACTAATCCAGTTTTGCAAAAACTTAAACATTACATCAATGATGGATGGCCATCAAAGCAATCTAGTGTACCACCAGAACTGCAACCCTACTTTCCTTAAAGAGATGAGATGTTGATGGAAGATGGCATTATTTTCAAAGGTCCTAAAACTGTTGTTCCTGCTTCCTTACAACACGAATGCATCCAGATTTTGCATCGTGGTAAGCCAGGTTCTGAAGCTACCAAAGATGGGCAAGAGGGCTACTATTTTGGACTTCTCTAGCAAAAGACATTGATAAAGTACTTTCTTCTTATTCAGTATACAATAGTACTAAACTGCATTTGCAGAGAGAACCACTTCATCTAAGTCAAGTTCCTGAACAACCTTGGTCAACAGTAGCCACTGATATATTCGAGTGGAACGATCAACATTACTTAGTACTGGTAGACTCTTATTTGAACTGGTTCGAGATCGATCTACTACCTAACCTAACTTCCACTACTGTTATTACGAAGTTGAAATGTCATTTCTCAGTCCACAGAAGTCACAAAAGCTTATGTCTGACAATGGTACACAATTTACCCATCAGTTGTTTCAGAAATTTGCAATAGAATGGGACTTTGTACATGTTACTACTAGTCCAGAATATCCACAGTCAAATGGACTAGCTGAATGTGCAATACTTAGTGCAAAGCAATTACTTGAGAAGTCAAAATGTGATAATACCAATGTCTTTTTGGATTTACTCAATCTCAGAAACATACCCTGTGATGATATACATGGCTCACCTGCTCACTATCCAGGCAAACCAGAACAATATTGCCTATCAGTCCTAGTTTAAGGCCTACAGCTAAAAACAACAAAGCAATCAAAGCCCAATTATTTACAGAGCATTCTTTCCGGAAGTCCAGCGATGACAAATCAAGCAGATTTCTTCATCCGTTGAAAGGAGGAGAAACAGTGAAGATACAAACTGTGAAAGGTTTTTATCGGACTGGTCAAGTAACAAGTATATGTGCAGAGCCGAGATCCTATTTTGTGAAATCTGAGGGTGTGGAGTATAAGAGAAAATTGTAGGGTTCTTTTTCCTGTATCAGAACAGATATTGCAGCATTGTTCCTGTGATACAGACTCTAAATCTCAGAGCAATTCAGACATTATCCCTGTTCTAGAATGTGTCTCGACTCCTACTACCTTTTCTGAGGGTGTTCCTGATGTCCTTCAGGTTGAACATTCAGCAGAGACAATCCCAGTTGCGAAACCTAATGTCACTCGATTTAGTTGTATTTCCAGACCCAGTGTGAAATACATAGTAACCTGGACCTAGTTGTATATATGTATCTAGTTCTGTATAACTGCATGATGAAAATTGTTTTCTATCAATTGCATGTTAGTCAATGTCGTCAATACTGCATGACTCATTTTTCAAAGAGGGAGGATGTAGAATAACTTGTGTTGTACCTTTAAGAAGCATTTCTAAGACCTGAACGGGAATATAAATAGCAAGCATGTGCTAGCTTCAGTGTTATTTTGTGAGTACAGCCACAGTGTGAACATCTATGTATGAGATAGCTAGTTTGTATATAAGTTAGTTATTTAGCTTAATTTCTAATGTATTTGTGCATAATAAAGCTGCATGAACAGAACCCACAATGCTTGTCTACTTCATAGTGGCTAGACAAGTGACAGGCATGATCACAAACAGATTTAGGAATAAAGATCCAGTAAGAGTCTCCAAGAATTTTCTTTGGCACCTGGGATGGAGGGACTTGTTCTATTACTCCTTGGGACAACATGTGACGAAGAACCAGTGAAAATAAAGTATTATCTGGAGGATGAGGAATGACCCCCTGGAAATGAGGAATTGCCTCCCATTGCCATCTGTAACCCTGATAAGTAATTTTCAGAATCCATTTGTCTGAAACTATTTGTTGCTAAACCGAAAAATGAAGATTCAAACATTCGTGAAGAAAAAAGGGCAAGGGTGTGAGAGGTTCACAAGGTCTCTTGAATAAGTCAGCCTTCATTTTGGAACACCACCTTCCCATTTATTCTTAAATTTCTGCTTACTTGCATTTTGTTGAGACTATTTTTGTCAAAATTGGATGAGCTCATAAAAAATCCTTTGGGAAGTTTGGACAAAGAGGGCTGAAAAACCTTAAGAAATTCCGGGATCAGCCTGCCCCTTTCATCACACATTTTGATTATCTCTGCAGCAGTGGGGCCAAATGCTAAATCTCTATCCAAGGGAGAATTTAAAATCTAGTTTTTAGCATCTGGAAGGTTCTGAGAATGCAGCCATGCAAACCTCCTCATAACAGTACCAGTGGCCATACCCCTGGAGTAAGTATCAACAGTGATATTTACACACACTGCAGACAATGATTAGTGACCTGTACGATAGGAGAAACAAAGTTATTTAAAGCAGATTTTTCTTCACAAGAAGAAACTGCAGATAATACCTCCCATATATGTTTATAATTTGTCAGAACAATTTCACATATAAGCCTGACAATTCAAAATTCTAGAAGTCAAAATTTCACAGATGTACACTTTTGCCAATACCAGCCATTAATTTCCCATCCTTATCAGAAAGAATGTAATTAAAGTAAGTGTTTAGCAGCAGTGGAATCAACTAAAGCTGGGTCAAGTTTGGAACAGTGTATAAAAATTTAAAAACCAAGGAACTTTATATACCCTGTCTTTTTAGGGGCAGCTGGCTATCAGGAAAACAACACACACACACACACACATCCTCTAAAGCAGACAGAACAAGAGGAATGGGTGTTAAGTTCTGGAAATTCCTTCTGTAACAACTCATAGTATTTTTTTAGGGACTGAGAAACCTTAGTGTCCTCTCACTGAAAACAGTGGCACATTCTGCGTCTGAAGCAGAAATCAGAGTAAAAAAAACTGTACCTGACCCTGCATTTTCCTGTTCAGATTCAGAATCTTGATTCTCCTCAGAAAAAAGAGGAATCCCTCTTTCTTTTAGCAGAAAGTACTTCACCAGAAGGATCAACAGCCAGAATTAAACCCTAAGCCAGACACAGTAAACTATCCGATCCAAAGAAATCTGAGGAGCAGTAGATTAAATGCTTGATTCCTTGATTTTCTGCTTCTTTTTGGCCGGAAAATGGGATCAACTGTGTTACTAATGGGATGGGCACAGCATTCTTACAAAACCAGAAAACATTCCCCGTTTCCTCTTCCAGGACAGACAAGAGTGTCAACCTTATCCACTGATGGGTCCCAAAAACTACAGAGGATGTGGCAAACCCCTGGTTCACTGCGGCAGTAGGTGGTACACTAGAGGGTTCCGGGATGGTTGGTCTGACATACAACAAATAACAGCAGAGTCACCCACCTGCAGATGAGCCAAATTGCTAGCCTACAGTTGTTGCAAAAGCTGTTTAACTCTTGCTTTTTGTGGCTGGAAGAAGGAATGACCATGGGACCAATAGTCTGTTCTATGGTCAAGCCAAAAGTGGTGCATCTTTCCCAAGTAAGAGGAGAACCAATTACCGGGTAAAAACTGACTCCCCTGCAATAGGGGGCATACACACTTAGGAGGATAACAAGTGCACATACAGTAAAGTGCAGTTTCCCTTAAGAGCACACAGAGATCACTGTCAGTCTGAGGCTTGTTTCTCCCTCTTCGTCCTGATCCCCAGTAAGACTCCCCACTGGTACAGATATAGGGTTGAGATCTCAGCTGAGTAGCCAAACCAAGATCTTGACTACCCTCTCTGCCCAACCAGTACTTTGTGTCCCTGCCCAAGTAGCTGACACACACACACACTCCTTGAGATTTGATTTATATACAAAGACACACACACCTGGGAAAGGGTGGCACAGGTTTACTAGCTATGTCCCCTTCTGACCAGACTATAAGGTAGTTTTCACTACCACCAGCCAACTCTTATCAGGTACTTTAAGGCCCTTAGGAAAGGGTGTCCAATCCTTCTGTAAGATGTTACTATTAATCCAAATTGTAGTCTGACCAAGAGCAAGGCTATTTAGGAGTAGCCTGTACAGTGTCACCAAATAGATATGCAAGTGCTTAAAGAGCCTAAATATCTCTAAATAGACCAGCCATAATTAAAGGGTTTAAATATATTTAATAATAAATAATAAAAAAACAAGACAACACTCAGTAAGTAATCAGTTACATCAGAGTTCAAACTCACAGGAAATATTTAAAACAACATTGCAGGACAGTCTCAAATAAAGAAAACATCTAAGCTAAACTTTCGTATATTCCTATCTGAATATAAAAGTGTTACCTTACTGTACATTCATTTTTAGGACATAGTAAGTGCAGATGTGTTGATGAGTAGCTGTTCTTGTTAGGTCAAAGACAAAATACAAAATGCCCAGTCTCTCTCAGAGTTCTTAAATTAATATCAAATATTACTGCTGGGTTAGCTTGGATGACATCACTTTGTCACCTGACTTCAGTTCCCAAGCTAAACCCCTTTGTCAGACACTAACAGAATTTTAGCATCTCCCTGTGAAAAAAATACATATCTCTCAGATGTTTGTAGATCCTGGAAGTCATAAAACAATAAAACACTTCTACATCTTCAACCTAATAATTACTTCTCTTTCAAGACAATTCAAAAAACTTCTAGCTCTAGACATTGTGTCTGCTACTGCAATGAAATTGAGAGATAAAAAGAAGTTATGTACCTACCATAACGTTCCATGTTAGTTGTCTTCATCTCGCCTTCCTTCTTGCTGGTTGGGATTCGGAGACGATCCTCGGCTCCGACTCAGCCATCTTCAATAGCTCGAGAGCTGTTTACTGGCTTGAGGCTACCCCTTATCCCATAATTCCTAGTGATAGCTACCCAGATCTCGTTTGAAATAGCTAACCCCAGACATAACATAATAATTCAGTCAAGAACCAGTTGACTATACCTGCCATATTCTCTTAAGTCAAAAAGAGGACACATGAGAACACACAGCCAGTGAAACAGAACAAAAAACTCCTCTTGGTCCCCTAGGACAGGGGGATGGAGGGTGGGACGCAAGAAGGAAGGCGAAATGAAGACAACTAACATGGAACATTATGGTAGGTACATAACTTCTTTATGTTAAGTTGTCTATCTCGCCTTCGTTCTTGCTGGTTGGGACAGCGTCCCTAGCACCTAACATCCTGGGTGGCTCAGTGGAACAGAATCTTCAGTCATAAGAGAGGAATTGTTGGTCCGATTTCCTTACTTCTTTAGTTCTGTGTAGGTAAAAGCGCAATTGTCTATGAACATCCAATTGGTGTACTTTGTATTCGGCCTTGTTGGTATGATTAAGGAAAAACACAGCAAGATCTATAGATTGATTTAAGTTACTTTCTGAGCAGACTTTAGGGAGAAACGAGGGATTAGTTCTCAGACCAACCCTGTCCTTATGAAAAACCATGTAAGGAGGACGAACACATAGCGCCTGAAGTTCGGAGACACGTCTGGCTGAAGTAATAGCTACCAGAAAGAGTGTCTTCCAAGATAGGAATTTGATAGAGCAAGAAGCTGCCGGTTCAAAAGCGGCAGAATTAAGGTTGTTAGGACGAAATTAAGGTCCCAAGGAGGAGGGGGAATCCCTCACTGGAGGACTAAGAAGAGTTGCCCCTCTCAAAAAAGCTTTACATAGCTTTTGAGACATAATGTTAGAGTTCGAAAAACCAACATGAAAGTTAGAAATGGCCACCACTTGTACACTGATCGTAGAAGCAGCGGACCCGGAATGAAACAGCAGAGCTAGGAACTCCAAGATTTCGTGGACTAGGGCCGAGAAGGGATCCACATTCCTAGTCTCTGCCCAACAAGAAAAACATTTCCATTTGCTAGCATAAGTTTTCCTCATAGTAGATTTGAGAGAGGACACAATGTCATGGACTGCGGGGGAAATGCTGGGAAGAATGGCTAAGGTTGGAAGTGGAGCAACCAAGCTGTGAGCTGGGGGGTTTTTAGGGATTGATGCAACCCACCTGATTGATGAACCAGAAGGTCTGGAATTGGGTCCACAGTCCAAGGTTGATCGAGAAGGTAATGGTGCAGGAACGGAAACCATATCTGTCGAGGCCAGTAGGCAGCAATGAGGATCATTTTGCAACCCAACGATATTGCTTTCTGTATAAGTTTGGGTATCAGAGGGAATGGAGGAAAGGCATAAAGAAGGCCCTGGGGCCAATCGTGGACTAGAGCGTCTCTGGGTGTGTGACCCAGAAGCGGAGAAGGGAGAAGTAGTTGCTGCATTTGCTGTTGAAGGGGGTGGCAAAGAGATCGTAGCAAGGCTGTCCCCATTTGTGAAAAACAAGATTCGCAATATCCTGATTCAGAGACCACTCGTGAGGCATTAGAATAGCTCTGCTGAGCCTGTCTGCTATGATGTTGATCTCCCAGGGATGTGCATCGCAATCAGAAAACATTGGGAGGAAATCACCCACTGCCAAAGCCTGAGTGCTTCTCGACATAGGGGGTAGGACCTGGTTCCGCCCTGCTTGTTGATGTACCACACCACTGACATGCTGTCCGTTCGAATAGCAATGGTCCCAGGAGGAAGAGAGCCTTGAAGGGCTTGCAACTCCAGGAGCACGGCTCTCATTTTCAGGACATTTATATGCAGATGGTACTCGTGAGGTTGCCACGTGCCTTGGACTGTCCTGCCCAAATAATGCCCCCCCACCCTATCAGGGAGGCGTCTGTTGTCACTTTGGCTACTGGAGGGGGTTGAATGAAAGGTCTGCCCAGAGTAACTAGTAGGGAGACCATCCACCAAGAAAGATGCCTTTTGCATGCGTCCGTGATCATGATCTCGTACTTCATGGGTAGCTCTTGGAAAGACCACTGCGTGAACAGAAGCCACTGAAGAATCCTCACATTAAAGTGTGCCAGTGGGATTAGGAGAATGGCTGGTGCCATGGAGCCCAGAGTTTGAAGGACATACCTGACTTGGATCCTTTTGCTCTGCATCAGAACCTGTACCTGCTGACGAATTGCGGACACCCTTTCTGGTGTTAGCCTTGCAAACATATCCCTTGTGTACAAGTCTGCTCCTATACAAGTGATAGACTGACAGGGCAACAAGGCAGATTTTTCTAAATTTATTGTGATGCCGAGCTGTGAGCAGATTGAGATTGTGTAGTCCCGTGCTTGTATGAGTTGATGCCTGGTTGTAGCAGTAAGGAGCCAGTCGTCTAGATACAAAAACACCTGGAATCCTTGATGCCTCAGGTGAGCCGTGACCACTGCCATACATTTGGTGAACACCCTGGGGGCTGTGGTGAGAACAAAGGGCAGAGCTCGGAACTGATAATGACTGGCCCCCAGCCGGAAGCGAAGATATCTTCTGGAGCACCTGTCCATGTTTATATGGTAGTAAGCATCCTGAAGATCTACAGAGCACATCCAATTGTCCTGACCCAGAAAGGGTAGAATGGACTGTAGCGTGACCATCCAAAACTTCGTTCTTTGTACAGATGTGTTTAGACTGCCGAGATCCAGAATCGGTCTCCAGTCCCCTGTCTTTTTTGGTACTAAAAAGAACCTTGAGTAAGTTCCGGATCTGTGCTGGTCTGCCGGGACTTCCTGGATGGCTCTTTTTTCTAGCAGTTTTGAAACTTCTATTACTGCTTGCTCCCTCAGATTGGGTGGAATATCTGGGAGGGTCTTCCTTGACTGCAAGGGGGGTTGAAGAAAGGGAATTTTGTAACCTCCGGATACAACGGACCGTACCCATCTCTCTTGTGTTAAACTTCGCCAGGCTTTTGGGTACAGTGAAAGTCTTCCCCTGACTGCCTCCAGAGATGAGCAGCCAGGCAACCCTTCAGGGATGCTGAAAAATGGACTCCCACGGCAGAGAGAGTCTTGCCTTCTTGCTCACACCTAGTCAAAGTGTCTTTCACCTGTGGTCCAAAAAGAAAGAAACCATCAAAGGGAGTGTTGGTGAAGGATGCTCGAAAGGGTTCCGCAAAGTTACACAGCAACATCCACGCATGCCTCCTAAGGGCCACCCCAGTAACTGCGGCTCTACTCGCCCCATCGGCTGCATAAGAAATGAGCCTCATGGAGGAGTTAACAACAGAATTAAATGTTGCTAGCTGGGAAGCTACCTTGGCTTGTGCTCCCTCATCTGTTGGATCTTGGAGGGTATCTCCGAGCTCTTTAAGGAGATCCCTTTGAAGGCATGTAAAATGACACAAGTAGTTCAGTGACCTCATAGAGAAGGTTGCTAAAGCAAACATTCCCTTCCCATATCTGTCCATCATCCTAGACTTCTTGTTAGGGGGATGGACAGATGAAGAGATCTCTGCTAAATCTTTTTTTGTGACTGCTGATACCAACATAGCATCAACAGGGACACCTTTCGTAAGGAACTGCTTATCCTGGGGTGCTGTAATAAATTTACCAGGTCTCCTCAGAGTTGGTTCCACTGTATCCAGAGCTGACCAAGCCTTTCGAGCCACCACTGTCATAAGTGGATCGAAATGCGGAGACACCCAGGAGGTGGAAGGTCGGGAACTGAAGGCATCCAGAAATACAGACTCATCCTCAGAAGGGGCTAGGGCTTCCAGTTCCTCCTCTGCTTGAGCATCTCCAGGATGTCCGAAAAGGAAACAACCTCAGAGGGGGATCTCGGGGACCCTTCCGATTCATCTAAATCTGCATCAGAAGTGACACTCAGGGGAATCAATGTGCTTCCTCTTGCACTTCTTCTGAGGGGGCTCCTCCGAGAGATCAAGGGAGGCCTCGGAAGAAGAATAAACACCCAATGGGGTGTCCTGGAGCATCGGTTCCCTACGCTTGGGGCCTGGAGGAGGAGCGGAGGTTGGCACAGGCACTACAGGGGACGGAGCCAGTGGGGCTGATAGTGGAGCTGACTCAGTGGCCAGCATACTCCGCATGACATCGAAGGTGTCCCTGCCATGATGCAGAGAAAGCTCCGGTTCCAAAGAAATAGGAATCTTTCTCTGCATTGAGGGAGATGGCTCCAAGGCCGATGTAGGAGCCGAGCTCACCTGCGCTGAAGCTCCGAGAGGGACAATGGGGTCGGACAAAGGTCAGATGCCACTCGCCCCTCGGAGCCGAAGAGGGAGCCCCGGCGCCCAGATCCCTCGATGGATGGCACCACCGAGGGAATCAGAGCCAACGTCGGAACCGAAGGAGATTTGGAGCCGACGGTTCCACTACTTGAACCCCAATGAACTCTGGCTCTGAACTTATTGGAGTCGGAGGAGGAACACAGAGAGAAGTGGATGGAGCCGATACCTGTTGAGGAGGGCTGGACAACAACTTGACTAGTGCCTGTGACTTCAGCAACCTACTGACCACTCTCTCCACATCTTGATATGATAGCCTAGAGGACCGAAAGGAGAGGATCGGTGACTGCGCTCACTCTGAAGTAAAGGAGACCAAGGAGCCGAATGCACCGATTCAAGTGAGAGGGGGCTTAGCCTCTTGTGGCTCCGTGATGGCTCCGGAGTCTTAGATGGAGCCGATGGGGAGATTGTCTTGTCGGTGCCAGCCGGAACCGACGTGGAAGGTAAACCCTGAACTGAAGACGGCTCCGAACTTGGAGCTGACAGCTTAGTGGGTTTAGGGGATTTCACAGGCTGTGAGCTCTTGGCTGGTGAATCCTGGGGTTTTAAAAGACCCCTAAGGATAAGCTTATTCTTATGCTCCAGCAGGACTCTTGGAGTAAAGGCATGGCAGATAGAACAAGAGTCATGCAGGTGCACAGCGCCTAAACAATAGACGCAAGAAGTGTGCCCATCTGTCAGAGACATTTTCTGACAGCATGAGTCTTACGTCTTGAACCCAGAAACCTTGGATTCCTTTGACATCCTTGAAAGTAAGGTAAAACAATTATCACAATAACAACTAGAAGCCAAATATAGTCTACAAAAAAACACACTGCTATGAGGACTATAGCTAAAGGTTTTTTTTTTTTTTTTTTTTTTAAGAGAATAGGAAAGCCTCTAACTTAAAGGGCTAGCCTATAAGAGAAAGGTAGAAGGAAAAGCCTCTAACTTAAACGGCTAACCTGACAAGAAGAGGTGGGGGGGAGGGGTAGGGGAGAACTCTCTAAGTTAAACGAGTTCTACAAGAAAAAAGAGGGATACTACAATCTAACAAGCTAACTATCACAAAAAACAAGACCATCATTAACAATAAAAAACTAGAAAGGTTGCAATCTAGTGAAGAAAGTTATACAAAAAACTTTATACAAGCCTGAGCCAGAAAAACGACACCTCGCAGCTGAAGCGGCAAATGAGATCTGGGTAGCTATCGCTAGGCATTATGGGATAAGGGGTAGCCTCAAGCCAGTAAACAGCTCTCGAGCTATTGAAGATGGCTGAGTAGGAGCTGAGGATCGGCTCCGATCCCAACTAGCAAGAATGAAAGCGAGATAGACAACTTATCATCTCTTTTATTACATGGTTATGAAACAATTTCATTTCAACTATTTTCTCTGAATTTTTTTCAAGTTAACCTCCTGTGTTCCAGCTTCCATTGAACATATACATCTAAATAGTCACAATAGTGCAGATACATTCTTGTTCTATTCCAATAGGGCATGGTGTGGTTACATTTTAGCTCAGCACCTTAGACACACTTCTGTATAAATCTTATCAGTATTCACAAATGACATGGAATTATTTACAAAATTCCAGATAGCTTGGCTGTATTTCCCTTTGTCACAATCACTACCAGTTACTTTTTTTGAAAAAAAAACACTTTGAAACACTCTGTCAAACCCATACAAGAAAAATAAACACAATTACGCCACAGAAAAACTGTTTTCCATTAATTTATATTATTTTTAAACTGAAGAAACGAGTACTCCATACATTAGTCTCATGAGTCTGTTAAAACATAATACTCCTAGCTTAAAAATAACTTTCCTGACACGGAAAGTAATAAAACATCAACAAAAAGAAAATGGAAGTTTTTTCCCCCAAAGGGAATTTTCCTGAACAGAAGAGGAAAGCACAAGCCAATCATTGAAAGCCTCAGAGAAGCATACTTCAATGACAGTAAAGCTCTGAAGGACTTTGCACCCAAACTCATCTTTCACAACTTCTGTGAGTGGAAGATACCCTGAACCTTTGGAAGCTGACTGGCGATTGCATCCTTGACAGGATATAACCCATATAGCTAAGGCTACTGCAACAGTAATCAGCATGATGAATGTCACTGGATGCGATGTGAAAGGGGATGAATGAAGAGGGGAAAGAAAAGCAAGGTAGTGAGACAGATATTGCTGAAAGGGAACAGATAGGTATAATAAATAAGGGGGAGATGTGAGAAAGAGAAGAATGTGGCAAGGAAAGGGATTTAGAGAGAAGGGATAAATAGAGATACAAGCTATAGATATATCAGTATAGTATAATTAGATAAGGTGAGGGATAGCACAACTTAGCATAAACTGTATGGCTGGATTAGGACTTTTGTCTTGCCAGAAACAGAGCAGAAATGTGTTCATTAGGTATTATTTTCATTGAGACTTGAAAGATTACATCTGATGTGTTTGCTTAAGGGCAAGTGAGATGAAGTTCCATATTTTAGAATTGTAGGATGAATAGTCACAAGCAGAGATGTTTGACTTACTTATTGTGAGTAGTGTTTTTTTTAATCGATTGAGTGAAAAGGTCTGTTTGATGAATAGTGTTGAAAGGTGCAAGTTGGACTACGGCATTTTTCAGGTCTGTGAATAAGGTTATGTATGGTAAGTGAGAAAGAGCCAAGGCATAACACAGTTTTTGCCAGTGTAGCTGCTTTGGTGCTAGCAGTGATGGTATCTGTAGGTCACATTTGTAGTAAATTTTGCAACTTTGTTGTAGCATTGCTCAAGGAAAGTTTTCTAGGTTGTCTGAAGATTAAGGAGTGCAAGAAAGTACCAACCACGTAACTAAAATCTGGATAAGCTGACCTAGAGAATCACTGCTCGTACACAAGGATGTAGAACTATATTTATTAAAAATCCAAACAACGCAGGATACAGAGGTTTAGCGCTTTCAACTGTATAACACAGTCTTCCTCAGAACAACTAATTTAAAAAATTCATCAGTTATATACACAACTATATTGCATGATTGAATAATTAATTATAAAACCGCCAAAAATATTAAAGGCATACTGATAGCACACATTGTATTGCAAACATCAGCTTCTTACTAAATAATGTATACATATAAAATGCATATTGTGTAACCTATTAAAATATTACAACACATATAATATATAGGTACCAATAATAATATATTGTGTTAACATAAAAACCTATAAAAACCAATATGTGTATATGCTACAAACTTCACTCAATATATATGCTGTAACTAAAGTGCATATGTGCACACCTACTATATATATAAGATGATAAAATCAAAATTGTATATATATTTATTTTTTGAGATAATATAAACAAGCAAGTCAATTAAAATGTTTTCCAGTTGATCTAAACAATTGATAAATTTTGTACAGAAATATGTATATATATGTATCATGTATTTGGACAAAAATCACATATATAGAATAATTGACACAAATAACATCTCACTATTAATGGATACCGTATACCAAAATATTATATTAATATTGTGGTGGATGTTATAATAATGTACACTTAATTGTTGAGCTAGGTGTGTTGTAATGAAGAACATAATGACTAAACTACACTTATAACAATGGACCCAGAACTATACTTGTAGGACATAAATTGTACCTAAAGTTGATATATGGAACATGTTATAGAAGGGCTAAAAATGGTTTAATACTAATAAAGTCATTTAGACCTGGTCTTCTGGTGGAATCTGTCAGAATCTGCCATCTACTTTCCCTTAGTGCCAACTCCATTTTCCAATTCCCTCCAAACGGTATGGTGGGTACCTGATCTATAATTGCAATGAAGATTAAGGAGAATGGGGGCTTAATAGAGGAGAGTTTGAAGAAGGAAAGCAGAAGCAATGTATTTTCTAGTATTATCTGATAAAGGTTTTATCCTGTATTGGAAACCAATTTTTAATGAGCTTTTTAGAAACATCTGTTACATGGTAAATTTCAAGTTGTCATCAATTATTACACCTAGTAGCTTGATATAGGTTGCTAATTCACAGGTTCATATATGTTTACTAGGCTAACGGCAACAAGGGCCTTTCTAAGCCTAGCCATACATTCCAAATCTTTGACAAGTTCCAATACCCTTTTTAAGTGTAAGCATGAGCCTGGGAGATGAACCATTTACAGGTTACCTGTGTCCATTAGAGACACAGGTGCCAAACCAGGGATGAATTTCCAGTTTCCCATCCAACTGTCCAAGCTGCACTCGAATTGGGTTAAGGAGGAACTCTGCATCACATGGATGGGGAGCCTGTTCCATAGACAGGGTAGTCTCTGGGATACATAACTATCTCTCCAGCAGGTCTATTTATATCACAGGCAAGGTTTATGTCTTTAGAATGGGCAATTCAGGTGCGGTTTATTTTGTGGATATGCAGGAGGTCCATCAGAGTGGGGTCTGACAATGCCCTGTATGCCAGGCATAGATCTCCCCTCAAAAGCCTGTAGGAGACAGAATACAGGGATAGGGCCTTGAGGCGGTTTGCATATGACATTTTATTACGTCCTGTATTCTTTTAGTGAGGAACCTCTGTGGACATTTCAACTGTTGGATATGCCTGCTTAGGTACATACCAAAGGGGGCAATGTACTCAATGGTAGGTCTGATGAATGCTGAATACAATGGAACAATGACATCATTGGACTTAGACGACATATCTTTGTTTATAAGTTGCGCAACATAGAATGATTTCCTCACCACTGAAGACATGTGATAGTCAAAGTCTTGATTACTACCTGTGTGTGTCCCTAAGTCCCTGACTACTGGGTCAGCTCTAAGGGGTGTGTTGTCAATATGATATTTACAGGGATGGATGACTTCCCATAAGATACTATTCTGCATTCCTTGGCATTTAGTTTTAGTCTATGGCTCTGACACCAGATGTTTGTCTGTCAGCCCCTTCTAGAGAATATCTGTGTCAGTGTGAGATTCAATGATAGCTCCTAATTTGCAATCATCTGCAAATTTAGTCAGCCAGAGACCACTGGCACTGGCCTTGACTTCTGAGAAGTAAATGCCAAAAAGGAGCAGTTCTAGTGGTTCATTTTTATGTTGCTTGTGGAAGTCAGAGTGGAGAGATATTTCTGGGTAGAGAGTTGTTCCAGGGTGAATAGAATCAGCTTGGATTGGGGGGGTTAGAAGATATTGGGAATCAGATATACATGTTTCAAAAGAGGTAAGAGAATACTAGTTTATTTGTTATAGTGTATACATTTTTTTTTTTTTTACCAGTGCAAACCAGAGTGCAGCCATCAACATAATGGATTATTTTTGTATGTTTGCTTGTTGAATAGAGGTCATTCACAATGGTGATCAATAAGACAGAATAGAGCCCTGGGGCACTCCCACTGCTGTAGGTAGGAAATGGGAGATATTACTTTACCATTTAACAGCCTGTTGTTGGCACGGCAAGGAGCTGTCAACTGGAGTGTGGGTGCACCTAGGCAAGTCAATTTTTGTATCAGTTTTGTGGGCAGACCAGTGTCAAAAGGCTTTTATAGATCAAGGGAGACTATGGAGACTTGCCTTTCCTCATTATTGCTTTCATTTATAGTGGCTATGAAATTAATGAAGGCTGTTGTAGCACTATGGTTAGGGTGTAATCCATACTGTGCTGCAGACAGCAGATTGTTGTCTGAAATTAAGGACAGTAGCAGTGTTTGAATACATTCTCAAAGACTTTTGTGTGTGGCTTGATCGAAGGTGAGCAAGATCTGTGCTGGTGTTGCCACTGTGTAAAGGTAAAAACCTAAGATTTTCTACAGCTTGGAAATTAAACTTTTTTTAATGCATCAGTTAAAGTAGAAACTGGGTAGGCCAGTGCATATGCTGCCATTTTCAGGTACTCTCCTGATAGGTGTTGATGATGCAGTGGTAGGTTTTAGTTTTAGTGGTAATTTTTTTTATTGGTAGACATGGGTTGCAGTGAGAACATTTTATGGTTGATTACTGGTTTAGTACAAGGTTGTGGGGTACAGAAGGTTGACAGATTTAGCAGAGAAGATACAGAGTTGAAGTGTATACTGAATTGGGAAGCTAAGTCAATTGACTGAGGGAGAGCAGAGAGAATAGAATGCATGACTTAGTAGTTGGTTGACTGAAGACCAGAGGAGCATTCAACTATTTTAATTTAAAGTCTGCAAATTGGTGTAATATAATTTCTTGTCAAATGTAATCCTTTACTTTGTGCTATTCACAAGTATTTATAATTTTATAGGTTAGAGACTGCCTTATTTTTCCTCGAAGTTTCCCATTCTCTCTCTGTCTGGTACACAAGATGTTTGGTATTTTTGAAAAGGTAGGGTGATAGATTTTTTGGATTCTTTTGGTTCTTATGCACTCATGTACATACATGATACTGAGGAAAGAAGTAAGGAATAGTTAGTGTTGTCTAGTTGAAGCAATTAGTTTATAGCTGATGCTCAATCATTTGCATGGAAGCACAAAGTAAATAGGTTTTGTTTCAGTAATGAATGCACAGACCAAACAGCTAGGGGTAGGAAATAATTGGTTTATTGAATGGATAGTGGCTAGTGGCTACATATGTAAGCGGTCCTTAGAGCGGAAAGGCCGCTAATTTGGGGGTATGTCACAGTCACTTTCCAGCACACAGAAGAGACTTGTCTGACTAGTTTAAGTTAGTATACAGCTAAACCATTTACCCGCGGTGGTGCAGCGGTAAAGCTGTTGCCTCACAGCAAGAGGTTCTCCCGTTCACTTCTCGGCTGGAGTATGGGGAATGCCTTCTGTGTGGAGTCTGCATGTCCTCCCCACTGTTGGGTGGACATTTGATAGACATGCGTAAATGGGCGTGCCTTCGTTGAAGGTTGGACGTTGAGCTGGCACCTCGGCGTTCGTGAAAATCTACTGCCAATCATTAGCGGACCAGAGTTCTGCTGTGGCGACCCCTAACCGGGAAAAGCCGAAAGACAAACAACAACATACAGCTAAACCCTTTGTGTTAAACTTGCTTACAGTGCACAACAATCTCAGAAGGCTGCTGCTCATAGGTACAGCTTTTGCACAGGGCCATTTCTCAGTGTTAATTACATAAAATAACATCATTTAACGATACTGCAATGACCTATATATTTATATAGACATCTGTTCACCAGGAATTTCAGAAACAAGACAAGAGTACTAAGTAGAACCTAAGGATATGAAACCTGAGGCAAATGATGTACCGATTAGCAGCTTGTAGCTTTAACCAGTTTTAGGCATCTGTACATCAACAGGGGATGCCATACATATCAGATTACAGGCATCATACGGGGTTATTTGATGGATGTGCACAAACGGGATGGATGGAAGTTGGAAAGGTACAGTGTCTCACAGAGGAAACAGAGTAAGCACATTGTTAGCATAAGGACATACTTCCTGCTGGAACAACTTATGGGATTTTGAAAACTTGACGGCTGGAGTAGCAGAATGTCACATCAAACAGCATCATGAGGGCATAACAAAGATAAGAGACAGAAAAGAATATGTAGGGGTGAGGCAGTGAGGTACAACTACTATGAAGAATTCAGAGCTACAAAGATGTGCATCAGGGATCTGTCATTTCCTTCCCCTACTAATTTTCACAGATTCATGTCTCTGGTTATGCAAGACTGCAGACATGACAGAAGTTAGTGTAACAGCTTTGTCACTTGTATTCCAATAACAGTTATGTTGTTTATGGTTGGTTTCTGAAGCAATAACTGCACAGAACAGTAATGGTAGCTGAAATGGCCTCTCTCTGCCCTGTTATGCAGAAATGCTGTTTAGTACAGAATGACCTTTAGTTCTGGCCCTTTCTCTCTGGAGTGACAGCACTGGCATTACAAAATTGTTGTGGAAACGCAGCCTGTTCCTGGAAACCTGATCCTCCAGTAATACTTAGCAAGACCTGACTACCACTGAGACAACAGGACTGGGAGTCTACATTTGTACAGAACATCAAGGCTAGCAAATGATTCATTATATAAGTATGAGAGAGAAATGACCGAGTAAATAACTGACTAGTTTATTAACCAATATGAGCTCAATGGTCAAAAGCACCTCTTTTCCAGACACGACCCAGGTCCTGAAATTACATGAAGCCTAAGTTATGTATGAGAGCAGAAATAGTGTTCCTGACATAGGGCATTCAGTTCAGTTCATTTTATTTTTGGAAAATAGTAACAAGAACACTTGTTTATATGAGACTCCTAAGAAATTCATATTACAACAGCAGACTTGCAATACAAACGTATCACTCAGAATATAATCAACAGTCTGAATTAGGAAGAAATGCAATTAAGCAATGAAGGAAAAGAGTTAAAGGACTCTGCATGTTACATTAGTACGGAAATGTAAGCATAGTGCTTTACAGAAGATACATATATTAGAAACAAAACGAACTGCGTTGTGCATTCTAAGTGGGATTTAGCACAGAGTTTAAGTGACTGTAAACTAGGAAAGTAACAAAAATGAGAAGACCAGGGTACCAAAAAATTACAGAAATGGTACTAGGCAGTCACAGTGCGAGTGTTAATGTCAGATGAAGTTTGGTTTCATTTTATGTAGTGTTATCTGATACCGCAAGTTTGAAATCTCTTCTCAGCATGCAAAAAAAACCCTTACAATCTGAAGCAAGATGGGTACTCAAGCTGGATGTTGTTCTGAAAATTACTGTTCTCTATTAAAGTAAGTAGCTTTCCCAGTCACTACTGTTAGGCTACTGGTTTTATAGCCCCCAGATTTTTTTCCTGCTCCTGCACCCCACCCTGTGGAAGGGCACCATACCTTTTGTCTTCCAGTCCTCAGGCACTGAACACTGGCCAGTGATCTGTTTAAGGTCTCAGAGAGGGGATGTGACAGCTCATTCTCAAATTCCTGAAGTCCTTAGGAAGCAGCTTATCTACTCCTTGTGTTTTATCCTTCCTAAGGGCAGCCAGTTTCTTTCTCCACTTTGTTCATTTTTATCCTGTTGTTCACTCACTATGATGCCCACTCTGCCATACTTCCTAACCTCCCAGACTGTATATCACCCCCCTTTGATTTCTTTCATAAACACTGAATAAAGTATTCATTTAAGATTTTTAGTTTTTCCCCATATTCCTTGGGCTCCCTCCCATTTTTTCTCTAGCCTGGCCATGTCTGTCTCAGCTGCTTTTCTGCTATGTAACAAAGTCCTTTCTTCCCCTGCTTGTCTGTGCTACTTCATTTTTGTGCCATTGTGGTTTCTGTTCAGTTAATATCATTGTGCATTTCATATTTCATTATATCTTTTGACTTTTGTAGTTTCATTTTGCAATAATTGTCATTTATTACTTAATACAGTTGTATTATATACTGCCATGTTTTTTACCAATTGGTAATATTTATTTTTAAGTACCTTATGATTTTGCTTCTATTCATAGGTTCATACTAGGCTATCTGCCCTGAGGCAATTACAAGCCTAGCCTGATTCTGTATGGCTTATGCCACCCCTTGATTTGAGTATACTGTGCCCTTTTTAAGGTTTAGTTTACTGTGCCTCTGTCTAATAGTGACACGGGAGTAATCCCTGGGACAAACCTGCGATCCCCCATCCACCTATCGATTCTTCTTGAAGAGATTCAGTGAGGTGCTCTGCCTCGCATGAACTGGAATTCTATTCCAGAGCAAAGGGAGCCTCTGGGTTATGAACCTGTCCCTCCAGCAAGTTCTATTTATTTCTGTGCTGAGGTTCAAGTCCCTCGAGCGTGTGGCTCTAAGGGATTTAGATTTCCTGAGGTGGAGCATGTCCATTAATTCTGGATTTGACATAGCTTTGTATGTCAGGCATAGATCGCCGTGAAGTAGGTGGTATGCAACTGAGTAGAGCTGGAGTTTTTTTAACAGAGCAGCATATGGCATCTGTTTGAGACCCTTGATCCTCTTGGTGACATACTTTTGGGGTCTTTCTAATTGCTGCAGGTGTCGGGTAAGGTACATCCCAAAAGGGCATTGTATTCTATGATGGGCCTGATGAGGGATGAATAAAGGGGCACGATTACCTCTCTTGATCTAGATGTGAAACCCTTCGTGATGAGGTGGGCTATGCAGAAGGTCTTTCTAACCACTTTGGCAATGTGGTTTTCAAAGGAGAGATTGCTATCAACTTGGGTCCCCAGGTCCCTAATAACTTTCTCTGTACTTAATGGGTTTCCGCCTATGTGGTAATTTGTGGGCACATTGTTTTTGCCAAAGGGTATGACTATACATTTTTTGGCATTTAGTTTTAAACCATGGCGCTGGCACCAGTTATCTGTCTCTGTGAGACCTTTTTGAAGGAGGTTTGTGTCAGCTGGAGAGTCGATTATGGCACCCAGTTTGCAGTCGTCTGCGAACTTGGTGAGCCACAGTCCTCCCACGTTTGCCTGTACCTCGGAAAAGTATATACCGAACAAGAGTGGTCCCAGGACAGAATCCTGTGGGACGCCATTTGTGACCGGTTTTGAGTCTGACATGGCTCCAGCAACTCTCACTCTGTGTGTTCTGTCTTTGAGCCAGTTTGCGAACCATCTTGTGACATACGGGTTTATATTTAAGCTGGATAGCTTATCTATGATGCCCAAGTGGGGTATTGTGTCAAATGCCTTTGCAAGGTCCAGATAGGCTGTGTGGACTACCTTCCCTTCATCTATGGCTTTGGTGACTGTTTCGAAGAAGTCAACCAGGTTCAAAAGGCAGGATCTGCCCTTGACAAAGCCGAACTGGGTAGGATCTAGTGTCTGTAGGTCCCCAATGTCTTTGTTTATGAGCTCCATGATGATCCTCTCCATAGCCTTGCAGACTAAGTTAGTCAGGCTTATGGGGCAATAGTTTCCAGGGTCCGTAGAGGCTCCACCTTTGTGGAGTGGGACCACTGTTGTTGTACGCCATTCTGTGGGCACATATCCTGTAGTGAGGCTGAGATTGTATAGCTGTTTTATTTGAGGGATTAGTTCCTCTTGGAGTTCATGTAGGACGCAACCTGGGATGCCATCTGGTCCCATGGAAGCAGTGTTTTTTGCTTTGGAGAGGGCAGCCTTCACCTGAGCATCAGAGATGTTTGGGAGGCAGCCCTGTGCCGGGATAGATACTTGCTCTTTTGGGGGGGGGGGAGTTTGCACTGAACCTGTCTGCCAGGATATTGACGATGTCTGTGGGTTCAGTGTATTTTTTGTCGTTTAGAATCAACTCAGAACAAGTCTGGGAGTTGCATCCCAGGTTCCTAACATAACTGAAAAAAGCCTTATGATTGTCTTTGGTGTCCTGTGCAATTTTTCTCTCGAAGCTGGCCTTGGAGGATTTTATGAAGGATGGTAATTTTTTGCTAGTACTGATCAGAGATGCCTTCCCTATTAGGGATTTTGCTCTATCATGTAGTAGCTTCCTCCTTCTGTTGTACAGTTTATTTATGGCAGGGGTCCACCAGACTGGACGCCTGCC
Source organism: Protopterus annectens (assembly GCF_019279795.1). Lineage (NCBI taxonomy): Eukaryota > Metazoa > Chordata > Ceratodontiformes > Protopteridae > Protopterus > Protopterus annectens. Next base: position 1,168,953,847 of record NC_056729.1, on the reverse strand, counting down.
TTTGGATGATTGGGTCTTTGTTTTGTTTGGGATAGCATGATCCATGCATTCCTGGAGATGTCCGTAGAATGCATTTATATAGGATTCTGTAGTTTGGACCGTAGTTTCCACTGGCCCTGGGGCCTTGAAGGATTCCACTTCGGTTTTGAGAAGTGAGAAGTTCGCTTTTGAGAAGTTTTTCACTGTGGTTTTCTGGGCTGGGGGTGGGATCGGGATGTGGACATCCAGTGAAATTAATTTATGGTCTGATCTTACCAATGAGGGATATACTTCTGGTGTGGAGCATAGAGTCCCCATGTTGGTAATGATCAGGTCTAGTATGTTGTCCCCTCTTGTGGGAGTGGTGACTAGTTGTTCCATAGCATTTGAGTTTATAATTTCCAGGAACCTTTGGGCTAAGGTGCTGGGGCTTGAGTAGTGCTCCCAGTCAATGTTTGGGTAGTTGAAGTCGCCCAATATAATGGTGTTCGGCGAGATCTTCATGTTCTCCAATGTTTTCAGGAAAGTCGAGTGGGATTCCTGACTTTGAGAGGGTGGTCTGTAGGATGCTATAAACTGAAAAGCAGTCTTGCCCACTGTTAGTTGCACATGGATGGTCTCCGATACTTCATGCAATGCCACTAACCTGGAGGTGTGGATATCCTTGATAAATATGGAAACTCCGCCTCCTTTTGTGGTTTGGTCCAGGTTTTGGGGCCGAAAAGCATGATATGAGGTATAGCCTGGTAGTGCTAGGATGCTCTCTGGAGCCTTGAACCAGGTTTCTGTCACTGCACAGATATCGATGTTCTCCATACTAAGGAGAGCTTCGAGTGTGTGCATCTTGAGGTTAAGACTTCTGGCGTTAAGCAGCATTACCCTTAGTTTCTTGTTCCTTGTGCTGTCTATGGGGGTGGGTTTGACTTTTGAGCCTTGCCTACAAAAGGGACTATGGGGTGGCAAGAGCCTTTGCCAATATCCAAAGCCCAGTGGTGACAGGTGCAAGCCATCCCTAGCGAAGCAACGTGGCTTGTCGAGCATGTCATCCCAGGCTGACAGACACTGGATCCCCTTTGAATGACACCAAAAGTTTAGCCAAGTGTTAAAATCGATCATTTTGTCTTTGTACTGTGGCATCATTCTAGGTGAGGGTAAGATGCTGCTCAAGGTCAGGGTCATACCAGCCTGGGCTACATGATCAGAGAGCTCCTCTATGTCTCTTTTCATGTAGTCCAGGGAGGTACGTCTCAGGTCATTCACACCAGCATGTACAATGACTGAGTCATATTTGTATTTGCTTTGGAGTGACCTGAGTGCTTGCGTTATGTGGCGGATCCTAGCACCCAACAGGCAGCTCACAGTGACCTTCTCTTTATTCAGCCTGGTGAGCGGGACGTCAGTGTGTCTGACAATAGAGTCACCTATTACAAGAGTATCAGGTGTGTTATTCAGCCTTAAGGGCTGTGGCTGCTTGGCACACTGACTTTGTGGGCTATGTGTTGTGTGTGTTTTGTTTTGAGATGGCGTTTGCTTGGATGTCTGGTTTGGAGGTCTCTGTTGCTTAGATAGATTTTTATTTAGAGCCTACGAGTATGTTTTTGTGTATTTATGTGTTTGGTTCGCTGATGTGGTGGGACTATGTGATACTGGAATTGTGTTGTGTGAGGTTACCTTCTCCTCCTGACTGGTTACACCAGTTTTGAGATGAGAGAGCTCAGCCTCCAGTTTGGCTAAATAGTTGCATCTCTCACATATATTTGAACCTGTTTGGAGGAGGAGAGGGTTGTCCGTGTACATGAGACAGTTGTAACATTGCCTCAAAATTCCCAGATTCACCAGCTGGACTGGAGAGGAAACCATTGACTGACCTTTGGACATGCTAGAGTAATATAGGGAAACTGAATTTAAGACGGACCAATAGAGGACAGGGTAATCGTAGAGAGTATAAGAGTAAGTAGTGCTTATGGTTTAATAGTGCTAACTTGTAGGATTACTTAATTGGACCAGTGAAGGGCCTTAGAATGAGAATATGGTGCTTAAATTGAGAGACAGAGCAGTTCTAAGGGAAAAAGTGAAGAGCAGACTTTGTGGAGCCAGGAACAGTTTAAACCCAATTAGGCGCTGCCCGCTGTTGTGCTATGCACAAAAATGTGCAAAACTGCGCAAAAGAGGGTTTTAAGACAGGAAGATGAAGGAGTTTGGAACTGACCCAAAATGGCCAATAAAACTACTGTTTCAAGTCAGTAACCACTCCCACAGGGGCAGGCAGGCTGCTCAATGTTTTTCACTGCCACTGATCAACAGAGAGACTTCCCTTTAGCCCAAGCAAAAAATGGCCTCCAAGAAACTTACAAACAGTTCAAGAACAGCAAGCCTGTAACTGAACTTTTTTAAATCTCAGAAAAGTGGGAAAAAAGCAAGATTTTTTTTTGTTTTTTTCAGAGATAGCAGAGGTTCACAAGTATCAACAAGTTATAACAGTGCAGTAAATGACCCCACACAAGAGTTCTTTTTATTATTTTATTGTTTATGCCAGATATCTCAGGTAATGGCTGAAAAGGGTTTTGTGATCAGTCCACTTACCTAATTAACAAATGTAACATAAATGAATGCATAAATAAATAAGGTTAGCTGTAATTAGTTTAGGATGAGGGTTGTGTTACATTTAAGGCTATAGTTAGGGTTAGGCGTGATGAAAGCTGTAGGCTTGGCCTTAGGTTTACGAATGAGGTATGGTTAAGTATTTTTTTTTATTTGGTGCACCTGGTTGCAACTGCCAATTAGTTTGCCTGGTTGCTATCCATATCTCCACCTACCTGTCAGGTACTACACCCACAATGTACAGCTGCCAGGGAATCAGAAATGGGATTGGGGACTCATAGGAGAAGAGGGGGAAAGAGGCTAGTCCCCCCACAGGATTATTCTGTAGTGCATGCTCAGGATTTAATCATGCATAGCCCTGACTCTTGGGGGGGGGGGGGTTATGGCTCTTATGAGTGCCACACCTACTCCCAGTGTCCACCCACCTCATCACTGCAGTCTCTATTTCCACTGGGCTCTCAATTAAGACGTGCCCCCAGGAATTCCCACTCCCTTCACACAGAGAGGCAAGCAAGCTCTGTCCTTTCACCTCTCCTGCATCCTGATTAGCTTCTCCATTGCCAGGGCCACTAAATGAACCCCAGTCACCTGAGTCATAGTCAAGACGCCATCCCTCTACACCACAGAGCCAACTAAGGTCTGGTTATGCTGGGGCTGTGGGTAGGATTAGGTGAAGGACTGGATTTTGGTTTATGGGTGGGGTTTAATTGGAGCCGGGAATGTTTAGATTTGGTATTACTGCATGGGGTGCATGAGTTGGTGTATAGTATGCATGGGTTACGGTTGGGCTCAGCCTACTACAAGATATGCTACAGATAATTATATGTATTCTGTTTTGTACATTTTATAAAGAATGTATGCATTTTTAATAAATTTCTTGTCAGTTATTTTTCTTGTCTCTCTGCACATGAATTAGAGCACTTGTGGTACCACAAGTAGCCTCAAAACACAGACAATGCTACAATGATCATGTGATTTGAAGAGCTAACTGGGAAAACTAATGTGCCCACCACACATGGTAGAGCAGTGTTTACTGAACAATTAATGGACCAATCTACAGGCTAGTGCACCTCTACCAGACAACAAGACAGCCAGCTAGGTATTCTACAGCGACTGAAACTGTAGTGTGGTCTTTATATTGCTTAACTCAAGACTCACTGCAATAAACCATAGTGTAACAGGCCATGTCTGTACCTCTACCCATGCAGTTAGTAGAATGGACCATCTGACACACTCATGGGTGGGAAAAGGCCACATTATGCAATAAAGGGCTGATAATATATTACATTAGCAGGGCAGTTTGGAAATACTTGTGCTTAACCTAATTTGCATAATTTTGATCCACATGATTCATGTTAGAGTGGTGATAGACATGCTCACCAGTGAGCAACTGAGTGCACTGCATAAAGACATCTGAAGTTAACTACATGGGAAAATAGATTAAACATACTGAGAACAGGCAACCCCATATTCATTTGTAGGACAAGGATTCTGACGGCTTGCATGGGGCTGACACAATGTGTCAAAATACAGAATCGGGAGAAGGCAGTGGGAAGGCACTGGGACTAACCTGTGTAGTGAGGATTGAATGAGTGGGGACTATGTACAAGGCATGGCTTTCTCCAGCCTGCCTGTGAAAAGACTGAGTGTTATGGACTGATGTACTGGCCATGACGGGTAGCACCACAGACAAGTGGGTGTGGGAACCAGCACACTATGCTGCACAGGTCTAGCCAGCTACAACTTGGAATAAGGAGAAGGCGGCATAACAAGGACATGGGGCAGGGTACAGAAGTGGGGTCTGTAGAGATACAGTCCACATGATGCATCTCAGTGCCCATGTAGCCTACAGTCTGCATGTTACACATCCTGTGCTGTACCAATAGCTTCATTTCTTGGTAGGTTGCTGTGGTCTGGCTTGTGACACCACTGTGTAGCACCCATGAGACATGTTTCATGCACAGCTGAAGCATGGCAAGTGGACAATGACAGAGGCCATATATTTGCTTAGATGCCCCATGCATAACAACACCTGCAAGTGTATAGGGAACCATGATGGGACTCAAAGAGCATCAGGGGATGGAGAAGTTAATTTCAAAAGAGATGGATGCATTCCTGCATGCCCTACCCACCCACTGAGGAGTTGTTGGTGTCCCTGTTTTGGAACAATGACTGGACATTCATACTCTAAGGAGACCTGGATGTAGAAGCTAGACTGATGGAGACACCATGTGTATGCTGTGGATGCACCAGGACGGTTAAGGCTATGTACCACTAGGAAAGTACAATGGAAACCACTGTCATAACTGCATCCAAGGGACAAGGTTAATATCTCGTATCTCCCCTCCAAATGCATCAGGAACGCAACAGCCATGACTTGAACCCAAAAGATTGCCTATTTACATGGTGTGTGCATGTATGTATACACACATACATATATATATATATATATATATATATATATATATATATATATATTATATATATATATACACACACATACATATATATATATATATATATATATATATATATATATATATACACACATGCAAAATGTATCACAATTGTCATAAGATTGCACGGATGACTTTCTCTCTGCCTCCACAGATGCCACTGGAATGGGGTCAAGAGCAACAGACATGCCTAATACTGGGGCATCATGCATATCAGGCGATGATATCAGACTATACAGTGTTAGTGTCAGCAATGCTCACACTGAAAGGTACAGTACCAGTCTCAATGGCAGATATGCCTGTGGTGGGTGCCAAAACTGTCCATCGTCAGAAGTACTTAGTGAAAGCTGCCCCAGGCATAGCATCACATCAAATCATAGAAATACAAAACAAATGGGTCCAGTGGCTATTTATGTCTCACCAGTATCTCGCCTTAGACCCTACCCCTTTTTTTAAGGAACAGGCCCAGTCATGCCAAGAATAAATTTAAGGATATCCATCCTGTTGTTCAACTCCTCCATGAATTAAGAAAGTGTGCCACAGTGCTTAATTTGCAGTGTAAGTTTATTCCAAAGAAGGAACAAGTATTGTATGACAAATCAGCAAAACATCTTTTGTTTTGTTTGCTGAAGCAGGATTAGATCCTTGGTTCTAGTGTTAGTGGGACTGTGACTTGTGGTGATGTACGAAGACTAGGCCTATTGGATCACTAGTGGCATGAAGGGCAAGACAGTCACCATTAAGGAGTCTGCAGGACACTAAATAAAGGGACAGAGCAAAACAAACAGCACCATAAACACTAGAGCCAGGGATCTGAGCTTCACTTGTGTCGTAAACATAACCTGCTGAAGAGACAAGATGTGTGTCCCAAAGGATCCCCATCGTAGGCTCCTCCGGGTACTCTAGTTTCCTCCCATGTTGCAAAGACATGCGTCTAGAGCATTTCTCCCCAGGCCTCCACTGAAAATTGGCTCATTCCAAGTCAGACTTTCCAGGTAATCAAATGTTAAATAAATAAAGCCTGTGACCTTTGGAGACTTTCCACTTGTTTGATATGCTTAGCAAGATGCATCCCAAAATGGTTATTAAACAGAATCTACCCTTAAAGCTCAACTGCCAAAGGGCATTTTAATGCATTTTGGCATTGAAACCCTACTGCAAGATGTTGGTTCTAGGCGGGAATCTATAATAGCTCCCAATTTACACTGTCTGTGAACTTGAGTCACAGGCCTTGAATGTTAGCCTTGACCTCAGAGACATGGATGCCAAACAGCAGTGGGCCCACCACAGTGCCCTGGGATACTCCTGTGGCAATTGGTCTCATGGTAGAGGTGGTTTCACTGATCCTGACATCTTAAAGCAGAGGAGGAAATGTCTGTCAGCCAGCCAGCAAACTAGCAAGTTAGTAGGCTTTATGCCTAGCTCAGAGAGCTTGCCAATAATGGGTGACTGGGGTACTGTATCATATGAGTTGACTGGGTCAAGACACACAGTATACATGACTTACCCTCTTCCATTGCCTTGGTAACAGTGACAAAGAAGCCCACAAGGTTAAGTAGGTATGATCTTCCCTTAAAGCCAAAATGGGATGGGTCTAGTATCTGTAGGTTGTCAATGTCCTTGTTAATCATTTCCAAGACTGTGAGTGCTGCAGCGGTTTGCGTGGTCACCTCACAGCAAGAGGTTTCCGGTTCGATTCACGGCTGGGGTGCCTTTCTGTGTGGAGTCTGCAAGTCCTCCTTGCATTCATGTGGGTTTCCTCTGCGTACTCCACTTTCCTCTCACGTTACAAAGACGTGCATCTGGAGTGTTTCTCCCCAGGTCTCCACTGAAAATTGTCTCATTCCAAGTTGGCCTTTCCAGGTAATCTAATGTTAAATAAATTAATTCCATGGCTTTGCAGATTAGGTTTGTTAGACTGATGGGTATGTAGTTCCCTGTGTTGGTTAATGATCAACCCTTGTGGATAGGAATAACTGCCGTGGTCCTCCATTCACTTGGAATGTAACCTGTTTCAATTTAGTTGAAGACTGCCTCAAGAGGTCCTGACAGGTCGTGGTTTAGACTGTTCAGAAGACAACTGGGGATGTTGTCTGGACTCACTGAAGCATTTTTCTTGACTTTAGCAAGTGCTGCCAGCATCTGGTCTCTGTTAATAGTGTGTGTGTGGGGGGGGTTAGTAAGTCAGAGGGGATTTCACCTGCTGAAGTGGGGGGTGAAGTTTGAGCTGAACTTAATCGTCCAGTAGATTTGCTATGTCACAGTATTCACTGAAAGTGGAACTCTTCACTGCCCAGTTCAGCACACTGCTGTGTTACCTTTACAGTTCTGGACATTCATTTGCAGATGAGACTAGTCAGGTAAATGGGTATTGTCAGGAAGTAGTAGCCTGAGCTTTTCTTTTCTGTTTTTTTTTCCCTTCCCACTGATGAGATTTTTGCTGATATTACTAATAACTCTTATCAGAGTTTGCTGTACTGCTAGACTCTGCCCAGTACTGATAAAAATACATCATTACCACATATAATTGAATAGATTAAACTTGCTGAACTTTTACAAAAGTCATTGCTGGCAGACAGAACAACTGACTCAATTTCCAGGAAATACCTTTGCTTCTCTACATAGTACTATAACCCCAGGTGAAACTCTCCAATGTAAGTTATGGTAGTTTTCACATAATGGCACATACTACTGCTTTCTTTATGAACTTCTTCACAAGCCAAGTCTGGAAGACAGTGCTTTTGTGGTTGAAAGTATACATTTACTATAGTTTGTGCTTTTTGAATCTGCTATAATAGGCTCAGTGTGGCACAGTGACAAAGCATTTTTATAAAACAGATATGTCTCTATTAGGCAATTATATTTTCAAATAACTATAACGTAATTTAACTTGTGCTCTGGGTGTTAGCAGACAGAACTCTGCTTACTGCAGTTGTTACTGCTACTACACACAGACCCATGGTACCTAAATCCATTCACAAAACAGTGTACTCTGTTTTGGATTCTTTAACAACAAAATGAGGTTCTTGATACTGCCAGTTAAACAGATTACCCTGCAAAGCTGAAGTAGGGCATCTAGTGCAGATATGCATTACTAGGTATATGAAATATACACTGATACATGGAAAATACAGTAGCAGTATAATTTGGTGATGTGATGGATAGTTAATGCTACACATACCTTAGTGTCTACTGTGACAAGCATTCCATGCATGCCCATGTGAGGTCAGTATGTCTACAATCTCTGGTATGGTGCTCCTGTCTTAATAGTCGAGGACAACTCTGTCACAGTCATGGAAGTGATGGTAAGTCAGCATCAAAGGGACCAATCTGCAACACAGTGGGTGAAAGTACCTTATTTGGCCTCATCCTATTTCATTAATCTGACTACAAAATACAACAGCAGCAGCTGTACACATAACACACTCTGACAATTGCTGCTAGAGTTCTGTTCTATTTTTCCATACCATAAATTTACTGGAGATGTATTAGTAACATTCAGATAACCAGACACACCACGACAAACCAATAACTACTGCAACAGTACAGATTTTCCTGTAAACAGATGCTTCTAGGGATTACAGGCAGGTGTTCCTGTTGCTCTTGAAGTGACTGCCACCAAGAGTCACCGTGGGTAAGGAAAATGTTACACTGAACAAAATGCCTCAAGACAAATGCCAGATAGTAAGTAAAAGGTCAGCTTGCACTTGGCTAAATCAGAAAAAAAACAGGTACATCTAAAAAGGGTAGTGTGGAAGTGGTGAGAAGAAAAAAAAGAGAAAGGAATACACAGAAGTGGGAAAAAGGGAGGGGGGTGCTTAACTACAGAGGGAGCAAGTAAGAGCTGATAAGGAAATGAAACGAAAATCAAAAAGATGCCAGCTCTTCTGTCTATATTACAAATAAAACAGAAACCGACTGTAAAATGTGTAACATATTGGCAACTCAAATGTAGTGCAGCAATTTGTGACATCGATTTACACGGAATTAGACAGTGAACCTTTAAGAGTGTTTCAGTAAACAGCAACAACATTGCAAGAATGTGTATCAAATAAAAATAGTTTCAGCTAATATTCCACATGCATAGAAATAAACTGAACACAGTACAGAAGTATACACAACTTTTATTACATTTACAATCAGAAGATGAGACCCATGTTGATTGTATGGAAAGGATATGGCAAGTGAGGAATGTTAATGTGAATGTCTGTATAAAGAGAAAAACACTTGTGGAGGGGGAGACTGTAAGGACTGGTTTGACTGCAGAATAAGCTAAACAGCAGCAACCACAGGCACGTGTAGATAGTACATAGGTTGATAAAAGTCTGTTGATCCATAAGAACATTAGCATCCTAGCCCACAATATCCCAAATCATAGGCACCCACTGACATGGCTTGATTAATTAGTAATTTGACCCTTTTCGATCATGGCTTAAGGGGCCAGACCAGGGGTATACAATTTCCCATGCATTCATCCAGGTTATTCTTAAAGAGGGTCAGGGAAGAACTTTGCTTTGCATCCAAAGAAAGTCTATTCCATAAAAGAGGTATTCTGTGGGATATATATCTAATCTAACCAGCAGGCTTATTTATGTTTTGATGGAAGTTAAGACAGAGTAGGTATTTAAGGTATTAGTTTTGCAAATGTGCAGTAGGTCAGAGAGGACCAGATCCTTCTAGGATCTATAGACTAGACAGAGGTGCCTTCTCAAGAGAATGTGGGAAACAGAAAGAAACCATTTTAAGGTGAATTGGGTAGCTCAAGGAAGACTCGCCCTTGATGATCAGAGTGAGGAAATGTTGGGTCTCAAGTTGGGTCATATGCTTTGACAAGTACATATCAAAGAGGCAATTATACTCTATTACGGGCCAGATAATGGCTAGTAGGACTGATAACCTCCTTAGATCTGGATGAAATACCCCTGATGATTAGTGTGGCTACATAAAAAGACTTCCTAACAACAGTGGACACATGGCGATCAAAGGATAGTTCTTTGTCAATGAAAGTGCCCAGGTTTCTAATGGTGGGGTTTGTTTTCAAAGGGGTGTGACCTATGTGGCAAGTACATGGGCACCCAGTTTTAATGAAGGATACAATGCTGCATTTCTTTTCATCGAGTTTAAGGTTGAGCCAGGCACCACTTCTTAGTGCATGTTTATCCTTCTTGAAGAATTTGAAACAAGTGGAGAAATAATGGTAGATTCAAGTTTGCAGTCATATGCAAACTGGGTCACCCATGGGCTCTTGATGTCAGCCTTGACATCAGGGAATAAATACCAAAGATAAGTGGTCCAGGGAATGATCCCTGTGACACACACCTGGTAAATACTCTCTTCGAAGTGAGTATGCCTCACTCAAAAACAGACAGTTTTGTCCATTAGCCAGTTTGCTATTCAACAGGTAACATAAGGTTTTATGTTTAATTTGATTAGTTCATCAACATTCGGCCACATCTAGTTAGACAGCATAAACCAATACTCCAGAGTCTTTCAATAACTAGCTCAAAGAAGCCCACCAGGTTCAGGAGGCAAGAGTTGCCTTTAAAAGTCTCAGACTGACTTAGGTCAAGGGCTTGCAGACTATATATATTTCCTTAAGTTCCATGATGTGTTCCATTGCTTTGTACATAGGGCTAGTGAAGATTACAGATCTATAGTTTCCTGGATCAGTAGTGGATCCCACCTTGCAGAACGGGTCTATATTTGCTAGTCGAAGTGTCAAAAGCGCAAACTCTATTTCATACACTGCTAATATGCGAACACACAATGCTGGAAGTACGGAACAGCACTTTTTTTTTCCCAGGGAAAAAAAGTCGCTGCTCAAAAAAAAAAAAGCAAACCCACAAACAAAATTAAGTGGGGGGCTGTGCCCCCCACACCCCTTACTTAAATATACCAACTCCGAGATCGCATCACAGTGGAAGAAATGGCAAAGTCCTGACAATGGCCCAGCAATTTTTTTCCCTGGGGGGGGGGGGGGATTCGCTGTTCTGGCCAGTTTTCGCATATTAGCAGTCGATGAAACAGCATTCGCTCTTTTAACACTTCGACTAGCTAACATACACCCTTGTGGAACAAGATGATTACTGCAGTTTTCCATTCCTCTGGCACAAATCCAGGACTGACATTGAGGCTGGATAGGCTTTGTAGCAAATCTACCAGACAGTGAGACTGATTCCAAAACACTTGCACCAGAGTAAATCATTTAAATCGAGAGCAACTCTGCTTTATAGAGAGGTGTTACACTGGTGTACATCAAGAGCAAGTCTTTCGTAATCAGGGCAGGGTTACACTGGAGTGAGTCACTTATACTGGGAGCAAGTCTTTTTGGAATTTAGCCAAGTGTCTGGTGCTGACAAGAAGGCAGCCTAGTACATTATCAGCCCATGAAGGTAGGTTTTTTTTGGCCTTGGAAAATCAATTCAGAACTTGCTTAGAGGTGATCAGAGAGAGTGGTATGGGTGTGCTAATAAGCTGCAGAAAGTTGGGAGAGGCCGAGGAGTGCAGCTAGTGCTAAATTTGTACACTTATAAGTTCGCTATTTTCTCAAGGGATGAGTAACATTAAATATTAGCTTTGAGCACTGCTAGGCATTGCCTCTAAGGTTTCTCATATAACTGTAGGTGGCTTTCTGGTTGTTCTTAGCAGAGGCAGCGATTCTCAATTCATATTTACTTTTGTACGATTTGATTTGTTTCTGCACTCTTTTTTAGTCTTTTTCAGCTTATCTAAATGACAGCTATAAAATTTGTTTTTATAGGCTATGAGTTTCTTTCTCTTACTGTATTGTTTGCTTAACTGGGGTTCTGTCTGTGACAACAGGAGATACTGCCAGTCCAGTTATCTGGAATTTTGTAAATAATTATATGTCATTTTTGTGAATATCAACATGATTTATATAGAAGTGTGACAAAGAGAGATACTGCCAGCACAGCTATCTGGAATTTTGTAAATAATTACGTCATTTGTGAATATCAACATGATTCATATAAAATGCTTGTGTTACAAATGTATCAGAACTGGATGTCATGTATACATCAAATTGATGGTAAAGAAGTGTGTTGAAAAGGGTTTTGCAAAGGGATTGAGATGTACCCACAGTGTACCCTACTGGAAAAGAACAGAAATGTACATGCACTACGGTAACTGTTTAAATGTATATTTTAACAGTGGAAACTGGAATACAGGAGGTTAACTTCAGAAAAGTAAGTGAAATTAAATTACTTTATGGCTAGGCCATAAAAAGAGGTTATCTTTCAATTTCAGTGCTGCAGGAGACGAAGTCTGTACTAGGGAGATTTTTGTATTGTTTTTAAATGTGGAGGAGTGTAAATTGTTTTATGACTTCAAGTATTGGTCAAAGAATTGACGTCTATATTTTCACAGGTAGATGCTAAATGCTACCAGCAGCCATCAATGGTTGCTTTGAGCCTGGAGACTAGAAGTCAGATGACAAGAAATGATGTCTTTCTGCAAGCTAGCCCAGCAGTAACATTTGAGAGATCTCAGAGAGAGAGACAGCATTCTGTATTCAGATCCATTCACCACACATCTGCCTTGCACTGTATGTAAGTTAAAAAGGGTATAGTAATTCTCTTAGATATAGTCAAGAATATAGCAAAATTGTAAATATGCTTAAACCTTTCATTGTGGCTGGTCTGTAGGTGGCCGCGGTGATGCATCGTTTAGTGTTGCCGCCTCACAGCAAGAGGTTCTCCGGTTCGATCCTCGGCTGGAGTGTCTTCTGTGTGGAGTCTGCATGTCTTCCCTGTGGTGGTATGGGTTTCCTCCCACATCCCAAAGACATGCTGTAGGTGGATTGGACACTCTAAATTGGCTCTAGGTATGAGTGCATGTGTGTGACTTTTGTGGAAGGTTGGGTGCTGGGCTGGCAACCTGACACAGTAAAACTCCACTGCCAATCATGAGCGGACAAATGATCCACTGTGGCGACCCCTAACCGGGAAAAAAATGAAAAAAGAAGAAGAATTGTGGCTGATCTGTCTAAAGATATTTAAGTTCTGAAAGTACTTACAGCCTTGCTCTTGGTCAAACTATCATTTGTATTAATAGTAACATTACACAGTAAGATTGGGCACCCTTTATTAAGAGCCTTAAAGTAGCTGATAAGGAGCTGGCTGGTGGCCGTTGTAACTACCTTATAGTCTGAGCAAAAGGGGGCATAGCTAGTAAACATGTGCCAGCCTTTCCCAGGTGTGTGTGTAAATCAAACCTTAGTGTGTGTGTCTGTGTCAGCTACTTGGGCAGGGACACAAAGCACTGGTTGGATAGAGAGGGTGCTGGTGGTCTTGACTTGGCCACTTAGCTGAGATGTCAACTTTATAGCTCTGTCAGTGGGGAGTCTTACTGAGGATATGGAAAAAGAGGGAGAAGCCAGCCCGGACTGACTGTGGTTTCTGTCTGCTCTTAAAGGAAATTGCATTCAATGAATAGCTGCATCTGGTGTGTGTCTGTGTGTGTGTGTGTGTGTGTGTCTGTGTGTGTGTGTCTGTGTGTGTGTGTGTGTGTGTGTCTGTGTGTGTGTGTGTCTGTGTATGTGTGTGTCTGTGTGTGTGTGTGTGTGTGTATAACTTATCCTCTCAGTGTACGTCCCCCTACTGGTGCCAGTGATGAGGATTGAGGCTTCATGGTTACTGGTTCAGTGGTGGCTTTGGCAGTGGTGGGATAGCCACATATTAGGATTCAGTGGCGTGGATTTTGAACTCCTGTAGCCTGTAAACAGTGGTCACTAAAGAAGGTGTTTGTACTCTCAAGCAGCCACACAGTAAACATTCAGAGTTTCATATCACAATAGTTATATTTATTTTTTGTTACCTTAGTCAGGCAGAGCAGGTAAAAACATCAACTGGGGAGTATGGCAAGCTGACAATGAGCCAGTGGCTGAGATGTGCCAAGACAAATGATTGGTGCATGGCAACTTGACTAAAGCAGAAATGACTGCAGCCTTAGTCACAGCTGCATCACAGACCAGCAACCAGAAGTACAACCAGACTGGCCTTAGTGATGCACAACTCTCAGAAAACGGACAGTTCAATTTTGCCTCGGAAGACTTAAAAATCCATCTGGAGTTAGAGAGACTTGAACTGTAGGCCAAACATTTGGAAATAGAATCAGCAGAGAGGCTGAAGAAAAGGAGAAACACAAACAAATGGAATTAGAATCCACAGAGAGACCGAGATGTCTGGAGGCTGAAGAAAAGTAGAGGCAGAGACAACGAGAAAAGGAGATGCTGACTCTTAGCCAGGGTCATGGAGGTAATGGGGAAGGGAGTGATCAAACCCCAGAAGCAATAAAGGTTAGTGAATTTCTTCGACAATTTAGAGAGGGTGATCATTTTGATAGTTTTATTCATATGTTTGAAAGGATATGTAAACAGTATAATGTTAACTAAGGGCTCTGGGTACGGTTCCTTACCACCTTACTCCATGGTAAAGCTGTAGCTATTTCTAAATTGTTTGATACTGATTACTTAAATTGTAATACTGTTAAAAACTGTTTATTAGAGTGTTTTTAAGTCAACACCTGAAGTTTACAGAAAAAAGGTTTGTGAGCATCGATGCAAAGTAGATTAAAGTGTGTATGAATATATCGCTGAGTTACGCACTTATATTCATAGATGGGTGAGTGGATGTCAGGTCACCACTTTTGAAGGGCTGGCAGATGTTTTGGTGAGGGAACAACCCCATAGCACTTTGCCTGAGGGCATGAGAATCTGGTAAGCAGATAGGGAATGTAATACGGCAGATGAGTTGGGGGAAAAAGGGAGACCTATACCTAGCAAGCAGGACATCACTGCACAGGAAAGGGATACCCAGTGCTGTTCATGGGTCTAAGGGGATCCATGTTGGGCAGCCTAAACCAATCCAACGAAGTCTGCCAGTAGGAGAGGAAGCCACTAGTTGAGGTTCATGGCCAGGACCAAGCGTTAAATGTTTTAAATGCAACCAGCAGGGCCATGTAGCATACAGATGTCAAGGTGGGAAACAAAAGGTTGGAGACCCAGTAAGTGGGAATGACAGAATGCCAGCAGTAAGTTTTCTGGAGACAAAATGAGTACCAAACTACCATAAGAGGTTATTATCCTATCTCAGTAGATGTAAAATAGGCCACTGCTAAGAGAGACCGCCTCTGACCTAACCATTGTGAAGCCTGCAATTGTTTACAGGAGCACTACTTGCTTGGAAAGTCTACACCAGTCAGAGCTTTAGGAAGGACCCCACTCCAGATATCTTTGGCTAGGGTTCACATCTGGACTGGGTGGTTAGAAAAGGAAGCAAGCAAGTAGGTGTGTTTGAAGATATCCCTGCAGATGTCCTAACAGGAAATGACTTTGATAATGCAGTACCTTGTGTGCATGCAGTTACACGCAGTCTGGCTTGGAGACAAGCATGTGGGTCTGGTAGCCTGAGGGAGCCAGACAGACCACACACTTGTAGCCAGGATTGGTGATGTAGCTACTTCAGCGTGGGAGCTACCCTGTAGCAGTGAGACTGAAGGTGAGCCACAGCTGCTTGTGGGTATTGATGTTCCCTTGGACAGAGCGACTGCAAGGGCAGAGGTTAGTAGTAGTACCCAAGCTGTCAGAGGATACCAGACTTCCTGTGGAAGGGGAGCTGGAAATGGTTACAAAGAGAGTTGTGACAGGCTCAGCTCTCAGACCCTACATTACAAAGCCTGAGGGATGTCAATAGTGAGGCACCTGATTCTCAAGGAGGGGCAATCTGTATACTGGGAAAAAGGGTTACTCTACAGAGAGTGGACCCCTGAGGGAAGCTAGAGGTTGAGAGAATACAGCAGACAGTAGTGCCCAGAGCTTACCATCTGGCACTTCTAGACAAAGCTCATGACATTCCCATTGCAGGTCATATGGGCATAAAGCATACAAAGAGAGGTATTCAGCATAATGTTTATTGGCCTGGGATTTCCAGACATGTAACTGGGTATTGCAGGACCTGTGAGCAGTGCCAAAAGGTAGGCAAGGCAGGAGACAAGGTCAAAGCTCACTTTAATGCCTTTGCCTGTGACTGAGGAGCCATTTCAGAGGGTAGCTATGGCTATTGTGGGGCCAATGAGTACTCCAATTCCATACTGAAGAAGTATATCCTAATGGTAGTAGATTATGTGCCAATTTCATGTCAGACCTGCTGGCTTGTCTGTGGAAGCACTGTGGGGTGAAGCACCTGAAGACCAACCCCTACCATCTGCTGACTAATGGTCTGGTGGAGAGGTTAAACTCTACACTAAGGACCATGCTATGGGCATTTGCACACCAGTTTAAGAGGGAGTGGGACAAATATTTGCCCCATTTGTTGTTTGCTTACAGAGAGGTGCCCTAGGAATCCACGTTTTTCACCCTTTGCTTTGCTGTAAGGGCACAGGGTGAGAGGACGTCTAGATTTGATTCGTGACGAGTGGGAGTTTGAATGTGAATCCCACAAAGAGCCTGTTGTGGCATATGCCCTAAACCTCAGGACACAGCTCAGGGGACTCATGGGCTTGGTCCAGGGGAACCTGGCAGAAGCCCAACAGCAGAAAAAGGTCAGGTATGACAGGAATGATCGGGCTAGAGAGTAAGCTGTGGGGCAGTAGGTTATTGTTCTCATTCCTGTCAGACACAACATACTGCAGGCAGCTTGGGAAGGACCCTTCAAGATGGCAATGAAGGTCAGTGATGTTAACTACATGGCGGAACTGCTAGGCATGAGGCAGGGGCACAAAATGTACCATGTTAACATGATGAAACCTTATCATGATAGAAAGGCCTGGTTCTAAGTATTTACAGTAGAAGGCAGGAGGAGTCTGAGGAGGATCTATCGCTACAGGGAGCCAGCCAGCAGAATCCTAAGTTACTATGGTGGAGCATATGATATGACAGTGCAACCCTGTAATGGGGTCAGCAATGCAAAGGCACCTGGGATCTCAAGACAGGGAATGGGGTAATGTATTCCCTGATAGGCTCATCCCTCTCAAGCAATGTTTCTCAAGGGTCACTTGAAAAATTAGCTCAAGTCTTCAAGTGGGGAAGAAGTGTGACGAAAGGAGATAATGCCAGACAAGCTCAATGGAATTTTGTAAATAATTTTATGTAATTTGTGAATATCAACATGATTCATATTAAGATGCTTGTGTTACAAATGTATTATTACTATATATCATTATATATCAAACTGATGGTACAGAAATGTGTGTTGAAAAGGTTTTTGCAAAATGCTTGAAATGTACCCAAAGTGTACCCTACTGGAAAAGAAAATAAATATACATGCACTATTGTAAATGCTTAAATGCATATTTTAACAGTGGAAACTGAAATACTGGAGGTTATCTTCAGAAAAATAACTGAAATTAAATTACTTTATGGCTAGGCCATAAAAAATGTTAGCTTTCAGTTCTGCAGGAGACTATGTCTATACTAGGGAGATTTCTGTAACGTCTTTAAATGTGGAGGAATGTAAACTGTTTTATGACTTCCAGTAACTGTCAATGATCTGAGGTATATGTATTTTCACAGGTAGATGCTCGAATGCTACCAGCAGCCATCAATGGTTGTTTTGGGTCTGGGGACTAGACGTCACGTGACAGGAAATTATGTCATTCTGCAAGCTAGCCCAGCAGTAATATTTGAGAGGTCTCTTACAGAGAGACAGCATTCTGTATTCAGTCTTGGACCTGACAAGATCCATTCACTACACATCTGCCTTGCTCTGTAAGTAAATTAACTAGAGTAGAGTACAGTAATTGTTAGATATAGTCAGGAATATAGCAAAGCTTAGTTTAGGTATTTCTTTTTTTTTTTTTTTATTTGAGACTGTCCTGCAATGTTGTTTTAAATATTTCCTGTGGTTTTGAACTCCGATGCCACGGTTCATATATATTTATATATTGTCTTGTTCTTTAATTATTTATTAAATATATTTAAATCTTTCTCTGAGGCTGATCTGTCTAGAGATATTTATGTTCTGAGAGTACTTGCATATTTATTTGGTGACGTTGTGGGCCACTCCTAATAGCCTTGCTCTTGGTCAAACTACCATTTGTATTAATAGCAACATTACACAGTAAGATTGGACACTCTTCGTTAAGGGCCTTAAAGTAGCTGATAAGGAGCTGGCTGGTGGCAGTGATAACTACCTTATAATCTGGGCAAAAGGGAGCATAGCTAGTAAAGCTGCGCCAACTTTTCCTAGGTGTGTGTGTGTGTGTGTGTGTGTGTGTGTGTGTGTGTGTGTGTGTGCGTGCGTGTGTCTATATAAATCAAACCTTAGAGTGTGTGTGTCAACTACTTGGGCAAGGACCCGAAGCACTGGTTTGACAGAGAGGGTGCTGGAGGACTTGGCTTGGCCATTCAGCTGAGATCTCACTCTATAGCTGTGCCAGTGGAGAGTCTTACAAGGGATTGGGAGAAACCAGCCCCAGAATGACTGTGGTCTCTGTGTGCTCTTAAGGGAAATTGCACTTGATGCAGAGAGCTGCATCTGGTAATACTGTAGGTGTACCTTGTCATCCTCTCAGTGTACATCCCCCACTGGTACCAGTGGTAAGGATTAAGGCTTCTTGATTACTGGTTCAGGGGTGGGGCATCACACCACCAGACAGATTAATTCCTGAATTTGACCTTGTATTTGTGCCATGGGGACAGATGCCTAGATGCATGCTTTGAAGTATTCATAGACATAATCCACAAATGTGGCAACGTGAGATGGGTTAATAAGGTGAGGAGGGTGCTTAAATTTCATCACGGCCTCATTTAGTTAAAGTCTGCCTTAGAGCAATCTCTAAAGACAGAGGGTTTTTCAGAAGCTAGGGTGCTTCACCTCATAGTGAGTGCTACCAAATGGTGGTCAGATTGGACCAACGACATGGGAACTGTAGAGGCTGAGTGCTGGCTATATTGGTCAGAACCAAGTCCAATATTTTTGAACCCTAATTGGGACTTGAACTAGTTGGTCTAGGGAACTGGCATTAATAAAGTCCAGGAATTATTGTACTTATTTAAATGCTGTGGACATTAAAAGGAGAGAGTTACTGTCCACATTTGCAGAAGCCAGTTTGTGCACGCGCAGTTTAAGACAGAAGAAAAATGAGGTCATCAATCACCTGAATAAAAACTGAAATCTGTGTGTGAAAGACTATACCTAGTGCTATGAGTTAACAGCAAAAATAAATTTTAGTGGTTGTGCTCAAAGGGCGTACTAATATTGAATTTCAAAACAGCTGCTCTCAGAAAGAGATGCAGGGGGATTAAAAGAAGAGTATGGAGCAGAGATAATCTAAACAGCATCTAAAATTAGGCTAAAACAAAGTAAGAAATCTAGGTACCATTAATTTATTTAAATTGATGTCATTGGTACTTGCCTGGGGTGCAGCAGGAAGACAGTACTGTGGATTCTCTGTTAAAAAGACAAGCACTCGAACTTAGATGAATGTGTTAAACTGGCAGTCCCAAGCAGATCCAAACAAATGGGGAGGTCTAAAAGCAAACCTGATCAGTGGTCTTTAACCATTAATAAATTAAGTAATAAAAGGAAAAAAAATCCTAATACTGTATAGCGGAACAAATGATCCCCAAAATTAATGAGAACATCAAACAACTAGATAAACTAAAAAATGGACATGAGGAAAACAAAAACATCCCATGAATTTAAACTACTGAAGCCAAAGACAACTACAAATTCTTCTTTAGTTATGTCAGAAAAATGAGAAATAAAACCAAACATTTTTATTCATAATAGTACGAAGTACTAAAATCCAGATGATATTGCCAACATAATGAGAGAAATCTGCTTCAAACCCACTTATTCCTGATGGAATCAAGCCACAAACCACTACAAAAAAGTATGTCATGACAGTACTCTCCTAAATGATGAAAACCTCATCCATGGGGCCTGAAAACCACCTAGCTGTCCAATTAGCAGCACTAAACAAGCATTAGTAGCACCATTTAAATTTCTTCAACCTAAGCCTAGCAACTTTCTGCCAAGAGATGCACATAGTTGCTGGAATGTCCCTCTACCACAGTAGCCCCACCACAAACCCAAGGAATTACAGACACATCAGCTTAATAAATTGTATATGCAAAACTATGGAACTTTTCATAACTGACCTAATTAACTATATCATCAAAAATCCTATCAGACTTGACTCCCAGCAGTTTGGCTTTGTTAAGGGTAGAATGTATCTAATGAATCTTGTAAACTCCTTTGCAGGGGCCACTCAAGCTACAGACTGTGGACAAGCTGTGAAGACAAAAAAATTTACCTTTCCAAGGCATTTGATAAAGCATCACATGCAGATATAAATAGCACAATTAAAGGGCTCCAAATTAAACCATATATGCTTAGGTGAATAACTAAATGGCTGAGAGTAAGACAGTAAGTGCTGGGGTGCATCTTCTGAGAGTATGAGATTAACCAGTGGAGTTCTGCAGAGATCTGTACTGGAACCCCTGCTTTTTCGACATCTACTTCTCATATCTCCATTTATCAAATGAGGATCTTTGGGTTACAAGTTTGCAGATGACTGTATGCTGCGAGTCACTGTTAAGCTCCCCTTCAACATACATTTACTACCAGCATACATTTATATTTGTCAATAGCTGATGTATTAAAATTAGCTTGAACTCAATGTCAAGAAGTTATCCTTGTGTCATTTGGTAAGGACCCCCCTAGCTCCACCTTATAGGACAGATAACACACCACTTCAAAATGAAAAGTTTGAAGGAGACCTAGGAACATGAGTGGATAACTCCTTTACATAGGTTCATGGGTAAGTACTAGACTAGCTGTCTTTGTGGGCCATTTTAAGCCTAACCAACTTCCCTTTTTGTGCTTGTAATAACCTATCCAATTTAGTCATAAACTGGCCTTAACCATACAATAGCTGATAATTACATATTACTCCTAATAGGAATAACTAGGATCACTCCATAGATAATTTGAGGGGACACATGCATGGGATAAATCATTTAGGAACTGCATCTGTCCACTAGTAATACAGCTGGGCAGTCATGGTGTAAATCTTCTGTTTCCCATCCACAGACCTAAACTACACTTGCAAATGAATAGGGATGAATTTTGTTTTGCGTGGATGAGGAGTATTGCTCCATAGCAGAGGCATCCTCTGCAAAATATACCTGTCTCTTCAAACCATTTTGTTCATGATGCAGAAAAGGTTTAGATCCTAGACAGAGTATTACTGATGCCAAATGAATTGCTAATGTGCAGTAAACCCATCAGTAATAGGTCGGGAGGATGCCTAGTATTCCAGACACAGGTCACCTTTTAGCAGTCTAAAGTATACTGACATAAGTGACAAAGCAAGGAGTTGGGTCCATGTAAGACATGTTGTTTAGGTCTTGTATCCTTTTAGCAAGGCATCTCTGTGGACATTCCAGCTGTTGCATGTGTCTGGATAGATACATGCCAAAGGGGTATTATATAAAAAGGCTGGTCAAATAAGGGCAGAGTTCAACAGGACAATGACATCCCTAGACCTAGACACAATCCCTTTGTTTACAAGTTACAAGACTTTCTTACAACAATGGATACATGTTGGTCAAAAGTTAGGTCACTGTCCATGTAAGTTCCCAAATCCTGAACAACGGGATCGACTCTTTGGGGCATATTGTCAATGTGGTAGTTCCCTGAGGTAGATGACTTCCCAAAGAGTACAATAATGCATGTTTTGGCATTTAGTTTCCGACCATAATTTTTGCTCCATTTATTTTAGACAATCCTTCCTACAAGAAGGCTGTCATTTGGGGATTCAATGACTGCTCCTAGCTTATAGTCATCTGCAAATTTAGTCAGCCAGAGCCCTTTGGTATTGACCTTTACTTCAGAAAAGTAGATGCCAAACAGGAGATCCCAGCACAGAACCCCCGGGGACTCCACTGGTGACTGGTCTCTCTTTGGCGGTAACCTCTACTACATTGATTATTTGCATCCTATCTGTGATCCAGTTGGCAATCCAGCAAGTGACATAGGCTTTTATTCTCAGTTTATTTAGCTTTAGTGCTATGCTTGAGTGGGGAATGGTGTCAAAAACTTTGGCCAGGTTGAGGTATGTGTGTACCATTTTGCCTTCATCCTTTGCTTTAGTGACCTTTTAAAAAAAATGAACCAGGTTGAGTATGCATGACCTGCCCTTGACGAACACAAGATGGGCCTAGTGTCCCGATCCATTAGTTCTATAAGTCCTTTATGGCTTTGCATATGAGGCTGGTCAGACTTATGGGTCTGTAATTGCCTGGGTCTGTGGAAGGTTCTACCTTAAGGAAGTGAATAACTGTAGCTGTTCTCCATTTGCTTGGTACAAAATCTGTATGGAGGCTGAGACTGAACAGTGTTGTTAGGGGTCTGGCTAAATCATGCTTCATGCTATTTAAGATGCAACCAGAGATATTGTTAGAACCCACAAATGCAGTATTTTTAGCTTTTGATAGCACTTTTAGGACTTGGTCATGTGTAATACCTGGAGGTGAGCCAGTTTCAGGTATATTTTATTTTATTTTTATTTATTTTTTTTTTAATTTACAGTTGTTTACCGGGGATGTCCGACTGGGCTTTTAGCCCATTTTCAACAGAGGGCCGGGGAGAAAAGCATGAATACAATGATACGAATATAAAAATATGAAAGAGTTACAAAGTCATAAATTAACAGCCATTATATAGTCAGTTACATACACGAACACAGTGGTCAACAACAGTATGGTATTGAAATACTGAAAAGCAGTGCACTAATCAGAAGGATGTGTAATAAGAGTTATGCTATTTCACAAAAACTGAGATATCAAGACATCCCTTGGGGAGCAAGCCATAAGTGGACATTTGCCCAGTTGCAAGAGTAAAAATAAATACAATATTGTGTGGCTAGAGACTGCTGGCTGGGTGTTGAATATCTGAGCTATCCTGAGGTAAAGTAGGAAGAAAGGAGAGTAAGAGAAAGAAAGGAGGAAACTAGGAGAGTTATGTAAAGAGGAGACTAGGAGAGTTACGCAGGAATAAGGAGGAAGCTAGGTGACAGTAAACAGAATTAGTATATACAGATAGGAGTGAGAATGAAGGAGAATAAAGTAGGGATAAGATACATGAGATAGTGTAGTAGTTTGTTTAGCCAGGGTTAGAGCAGGAGCAAAGCCAGGTGTTTGCAAGCTGTTTTATAAGTAGCAATTTGAATTTGGATGAGTTGTGTAGATCAGTGTGTGTGATGTACTTTTAAGAAGCATTCCAGTCAGTGGGCACATGCATATAAGTACTGGGCAGATGCAAGCAAGAGTGCTATTTTGACTGAGCAACCATTATGAAAGCATGTATGTGTGTAGCAGTTAGTCAACTACACCTTTCTAAATATAGTGGAAAATATGAAGATATAACCAAACACCCTAATACTGGGTGATTTCAACTACCCTGCTATTAACCGGGAAAACTACTCTTGTACCAACACCTTTGCCCAACAAGTCTTGGAATTCATAAATTCCAACACCTTGGATCAACTAATCCATAGTCCCACCAAGGGCTCCAATATCCTAGACCTGGTTATTACCAAATGGGAAATCGATGCTCCACACTTACGGTCACCCCCTCATTGGTCAGGTCTGACCATAAGCTAATCACCTTTAACATCCACATCCCACCTTCACCCCCAGTAAGGAAACCTCCATAAAAAACTTCTCCAAAGCCGTCATGCTACTCAAGTCAGAAGCGACAAACGTCATGACACCCATGCAGACGGTAATTGAAAGTTCGACTACTGAATCCTACACTAAAGGCACTGTACCAGCACATCCATTCATGCAGGAATCGTGCCATCCCAAATAGAACCAAGATGCTCTCCTCCAAAAAAAGGTAGCCAATCTGGTGGTCCCCTTTCATAAACAAACTTTACAACAAAAGGAAGACACTGTTGCAGAAAATAGGAAAATCCCAGAATGAAAAAACTCCCTTACCAGCCTCAGTAAGAAGCTGAGATCCCTCATAAAATCCTCCAAAGCTAGTTTTGAAAATAAAATTGCCAAAGATTCCAAAGACAACCACAAGGCATTCTAAGAATCTAAATGGCAATGCTCAGTTCTGCTCTGAGCTACAACAGAATGGCATTAAATATACTGATCCCAAGGATACTGCCAATATCCTGGCAGATCAATTCAGTGCCAACTTCACCCCCCTCTCACCCCCTAAATGACCCATCTCAATACCGGAAGATTGCCAAATTCCAGTAACGGCCACACAAGTAAAAAACGCACTCTCCAAAGCTAAGAATACAGTATCCACGGGACCAGAGGACATCCCGGGATGTGTATTACATGAACTACAAAATGAACTGGCACCTAACCTAAGTACCATGTTTAATCATAGCCTCACTTCAGGCTTCATGCCCACTGAGTGGTGCACAGCTACAGTTATCCCACTCCACAAAGAGGGATCCACCTTGGATGCTGGGAACTACTGCTCCATCAGTCTGACGAGCCTGATCTGCAAGGCCATGGAACGTATTATCATGGAACTTATAAACAAAGACACTGGCAACCTTCAAACACTGGACCCCACCCAGTTTGGGTTTGTGAAGGGCCGATGTTGTCGCCTCAACCTGACTGACTTCTTCGAATCAGTCTCCAGAGTCGTGGACGAGGGTAAGGCAGTCCACACAGCCTATTTGGACCTCGCCAAGGCCTTTGACACCATCCCCCACTCTGGAATCACACACAGACTTACTAAGCTGGGCATTAATCCCTACGTCAATCGATGAGTTGCCAACTGGCTTACTGACAGAACCCACACTGTAAAAGTAGCTGATTCCAAATCCAGCTCTAAACAAGTGACAAGTGGAGTACCTCAGGGTTCAGTCCTGGGACCTCTCTTGTTTGGCATCTACTTCTCTGAAGTACAGGCCAACACTAAGGGACTCTGGCTAACAAAGTTCGCAGATGACTGCAAACTGGGAGCCATTATTGAATCCCCAAATGATGTGGATACTCTACAAAAGGGCCTTACAGAAACAGATGCTTGGTGCCAGAGCCATGGGCTCAAGTTCAATGCCAAGAAATATATAGTTATCCCCTTTGGGAAAAAACATGTACCCATGAATTACCACATAGGTGGCAGTACACTAGACACTGAAAGTGTGATAAGTGACTTAGGGACACAGGTGGACAGTGGTCTCACGTTCGATAACCACGTCATCACAACAGTCAAGAAATCCTTCTATGTGGCACACCTCATCACTAAGGGCTTTGCATCCAGAAAAAAGGAGGTCATTGTCTCACTGTATTCATCTCTCATTAGACCCATTATAGAATACAATGCCCAGTTTGATATGTACCTCTCAAGACATCTGCAACAACTGGAAAGGCCGCAGAAATACCTTACTAAAAGAATCACAGGCCTAAAGCAGATGCCCTACGCTGACTGCCTTAAAAAACTCCAGCTATACTTTGTCGCATATCGTCTACTCAGAGGCAATCTCTGCTTAACATACAAGGCAATGTCAAACCCAGAGCTATTGGACATGCTACACTTACAGAAATTGCAATCCCTCAGAGCCAAACACTCCAGGGATCTAAACCTTGCCTTCACAATAAACAAAACATGCTGGAGGGATAGGTTCCTGACCCAGAGACTCCCCAGACTCTGGAATCGACTGCCCATACATGTTAGAGCGCCTCTTTGGCCCTCTTCAAAAGGAGCCTTGATGATTGGATGGGAGAAAGAAAATTCACCCCGGGGATCATGTCAGTTGCCCTGCTAGACAGGGGTCCAGGGAAGAAATAGCCAGGGAATTGTTATGGCTAGGCTTGTATAGGCCCTAGGGCCGATAGCCTAGTACAAACCTATGAACTAGTTTGTTCGTTTAAGTTTAATGTTCCAGTCATCCTTCCTGATGTATCTGTGAGTAATAACCTACTTAAACGAACACCCAAGCCTCACTGTCTTATTTGAATATAAAAGATGAGTGACATGGTGTCAAAATGGGACTCAAAGTAAAACTTCTTCAAAACCAAGAGGAGCGCAGTCACAACTGCAAAAATATACAGAAGTGGATCATCCGAACATCAAACTCGCAAGCAGGTCAGAAACGAATGCCAGGTACTAAAACTTGCTTAAATGATTTTTTACTCAACAAACACAAAATGGAGCATTTAAAACACTCAAAACAAATTTCTAATTAAACGAAATGTTCGAAACGGCGACATATTGATAAATATTAATAATTACGGCATTGTTTTAAACAGTATTCAAATCACAAAAAATGTATAAAAAAGGGAAAACCTTTTTTTGCACTGTACTACTTATTTGCATTAACTAAAGCTATTCGAAGTATCCAAAGTGTGCAAAATGTTGGCCAATGTGTACAGTTATTTCGCAAAGTACAGTTATTTCAAAAGAGATTTTGTTCATTTGAATATTATTACAAGTACCTGGTGTGTGTGTTGCATGTTAATACATAATTACAGGGGCCATATCTGCACTGTGTTTCCAAGTAATTTGTTGGCATGGTTGAAGAATTTCGCAGACCAAGTCCGCTTGTGTTTGAGAACAATACTGCAGAAAATTGGAGGGTGTTTGACCACAACTATGATATTTTCATACAGGCTGCTTTTCTGACAAAGATGCACGTACAAAGGCATTTATTTTGCTTAATTTGACTGGGCTGTAAGCCACTGAAAGCGTTCATTGTGTATGCACCAGCTGTATTTGCAGGGGAGGGGGAAGACCACCATACTGTGGTACTGGCTGAAACATATGAAGACCCTGACTGTTTAAAATATAAATTTAGAGAAATGTGTAAACCCCAAACAAATGTTACAATGGAAAGGCATGTATTTTACACAAGAAATCAAAAGCCTGGTGAAACATTTACAGAATATATAACTGACTTAAGAAATGAGTAAACTGCGACTAGGGAGTTCCACGGTCTGAGTAACCACAGCAAGGGCACGTACCTCCCAGTCAGATAAATGTTTTCACAGTTGCAAAAATGTTCCACGCTGAAGAATATTACCAAG
Source organism: Protopterus annectens (assembly GCF_019279795.1). Classification (NCBI taxonomy): domain Eukaryota; kingdom Metazoa; phylum Chordata; order Ceratodontiformes; family Protopteridae; genus Protopterus; species Protopterus annectens. The sequence continues at coordinate 1,168,926,790 of NC_056729.1, read as the reverse complement.
AATCCGCAGCAATAATGGATTTTATTCTGAACACATAAAACTGACACAGCCAACACAACGCCGTATAATGAACAATCCCACAGAGTTTACCCGGGTTTCGTCCGCCAAGACGAACTTCTTCAGAATGATTTTACCACTAACTACTTCCCCTTTATATACAGCAATTTCAGTCAAACACCTAATTAACTGAAATCAATTATACTATTAAAACAAAATTAACCTAAACGCAATTATACTTCAAAAAATAAAAATAAATTCATATTATATAAAAAAACACTGTCAATAAATATTAGTTGTGTGTTCATAAACATGCATAACAATAATTAAAAACACATTAAAAAATGCAACATTATTATTCGATAATTAATACAATTCATAAACAACTATTGTATTACTATTCCTATATAATATAGTATAAAAAACTGAAATACTTATACAAAATCATATACATTTGATATTAAATATGCATATATGTATATACATGTATATAATTTTGTGAATATGATTTTATGAATATGATTTATGTACTAAAATGATGCAATGTGTGTTTTGTATATATATATATATATATATATATAGCCTCTTAAATTAATAATAAACTGATAAACATATTCCATTTCCTTACTGTTAAAAATTAACTGTGAACCTATTTAACGTTATGTATGTACTGTTATTATTCAAATTACTATGTACTGTACGAAAATTTAACCTAAAAACAATAGTGTACAAGAACTTACTTAACACCTACCCTTAATGTGATTTTTCATAAGGATAGGTTTAATTGTACAGTATTCATTAAGTCCCGGCCAATTATGGGCATTTAACAGGATCTGCCATTTTAACTCCTGTATATCTAAGTCATATTTTGTAATTCTTCCTTGTACATCATACAATAATTGATCAATTATACAAAATTTAAATATATGATCAGTGTGTAACTGGATATGTCTCACTAAAGCATTAGTGGTTTTCATATGCTTTATATCCAAGACATGTTCTTTTATTCTGCTCCTGAACTTCCTACTGGTTTTGCCTATATAAAAGGCTCTACATTGTTGGCAAAGTGCTGCATAAATCACATTTGAAGTATGGCAATTAAAATGTCCTTTGATCTTTATATTATTAAAGTTAATTTTAATTTTCTCCTGAGTGTCATGTACATATTTGCATGTTGTACATCTTCCACATCTGAAGTTTCCAATTGGTCTATTTGTTTTGTATTGCTGTACTTCCATATTATGTTCAAAATATTCCTTGAAAGATGCATCCTTTCTATATACAAACTTAATAGGTCCTTGAAATATAGATGCTATCATATGCTCACCAATAAACAAATTCCAATTTCTGATGATAATATTCTTAATTATTGGGGTACAATCATCAAATACTGAAATATATAGGGGTACCTGATCCTTACTTCCATACTGAGTTTTACTTATATCCTTATCATATCCAAAACATAAAATGGCTTGATATGTTCCTACCTGTCTCTTATTTTTGACCTCTTGTTTAATTGTTTCACATAAGATTTTAGGATATCCCCTATTTAAAAACATACTTTGTATAAACTCCAATTCATCATAAAATTCCTTTTCTTCACTAATCATCCTGGCTGCCCTGACCATCTGACCCTTCACAACACCCTTCTTTTGATGGTCAGGGTGCCAGCTGTCATAGTGAAGATAGGAGTTAGAAAAAGTCGATTTTCTATGTATGTTAGATTTTAGATGTCCCCTGTGTTTATCAAAAGTCAACTCCACATCCAAATATGATATACTTTCATAACCAATATGATGTGTAAATTTCAAGAATCTAACATTTTGATTGATATATTCTAGGAATATTTTTAATGATATCTCATCACTGTCCCATATTATAAAGATATCGTCCAAGTATCTAGTATATACTTTGATATATTGTTTAAATGGACTGTTAAATACATAATTACATTCCCAATATGTCATGATTAAGTTTGCATACATGGGGGCACATGCTGCCCCCATTGCAACTCCATCAATTTGTTTATAATAATTCCCTTCATAATACAGATGATTATTATGAAGTACAATTTCCATTAGACCAATCAGGGTGTTAATCTTGGTTTGATCAAATGTTTTTGATTCAAAGAGCTGTTCTTCTAACCAAATCAAACCTATATCATGTGGTATAGATGTGAAAAGATTACATACATCTATAGTAACCATGATATCTCCATCCTTCATTTTAACTTGATTCATCATATTGAGAAAATCCCAGGAGTCCCTTGTGATGTATGGAAATTTAGACATACTTAATTTGAAATGACTGTCTAAATATTGACTAATAAAACATGTTTTGTTTCTCTTCCCATCCACAATGGGTCTGAATTGTAAATTATCCAGACCCTTGTGGATTTTTGGTATTCCAAATATTCCACTAATGACCGGAAAGTCATTAGTTAAATACTTATGTTCATCCTCTGTTATTTCACCCTGCATTAACATGTCTTCTAATCGATTATCAATTCTTTTATGAGCAATGTTGATTTCATTTAAACTTATTTCAGAATAAGATGTGCCTAACAACATAGTGGTCATATAGGAAACATAATCTCCTTTGTCAGTTATAACAACTCCACTACCCTTATCAGGCCTCATTATTCTAATATCTTTTATATTTAACATATATTTAAATGTTTCTTCATCACTTTCTGTCATATTACTATGTATAGGAGTATTATATTGTTTAAAAAAATCCCTAATGTCCATTTCAGCCCGTTTTTCAAAATTAATTATTTTATCATTCATAGGGGGATTAAAAATACTGGGTTTATTCAAACCAGTTCCTGAATTGTTCTTCCTATTGTCTTGTACACTATCCTGAAATAATAATTTCAGATTTAATTTTCTACTAAATAGTTTCAAATTAATGATTGAGTTAACTAATCTCCCCTTACGACAGGGTACAAAGTTATGTCCTCGTGATAATAAGTTGGCATGTTTACTGTTGAATACATATTTAGAATAGTTAAATATTTTATAATCTCCATAAGTATTAGTTATTATACTTGGGTTACTTAAGGGTTCTTTATCCATTAAATCAAAATTTTTATCTAATATACATGTATTTTCTTTCTCCAAATAATTTTCAATATTTAGATCAATATTAAAGTTAATAGGAATGTAAATTTCATCATTTAAAGAATTAATATTGTTATTATTCATACCATCATTAGTCATGATATCTATTGTTTTCTCTATATTACAATTCAGTATATTGGGAGAGGAATGAATAATTTCAGGATATTCATGTGTAGTCAAGTCCAATAATACTTGATCATCTTGTATATTACCCAGACATTTAGTTATAACACATGATTCTTCCAGCATTCTTTCAGTTACAAAATCACCCGCATTCGTAATATAATTATACTCTATAACAACATCGTTGATGTCATTCTTGTTCATGCAGGATTCGGTACAAACAGGTCCTGTCTGCATATTCAAACTAGTTACCATATCACATATTCCAAATGCTGTATCATCCTTATATTTATGTGTATAAATCACTCTATTATCAAATTGTTCAATGTTACCCACATACAATTGATTTTCCCCAGCAATGTCACTGACAATGGGTACTTGTTGATTACAGGGCTGTAATATATTTAAAACATTAATATGTCCCAAACCTTGTTCACAAATATCCTGGTCATTCTGAAACGAATCCTGCACCAAAATGTGTTGATGTAAATCCACAGTCGGTACAGCAACAGCACAGTTCATGTCCGTAATATGAGGCGCATTGATGTCGGCACAATATACGGATGGATTCCTCACTTCCGACTCTTCCATCCTGCTTTCGCGTTGTTTGCCGCTAAAAAACCTCTTTTTGGTCTTGCCCCTGTGTTTCTATAATCATCCTCTCCACGATTATTTCCACGGTTGAAAAGCCTTTCCGAGCGTCTTATACCTTCTGCGTTGTTCTGTTCATGAAAGTCATGTTGTTGCTGTTCCTCATGGTCGGAAGTGATGTCATACACTTCCTGCCTTTGCCGCGTACGTTCCGTTTGCATCTCATCACCATGGTTATTGTTTTTACGTTTAGATTTAGGATAGATATCTCCGACCTCATACCTATGGATATCCCTTGTGATTTTATTACATTTCTTATTATATATTATTCCACAGTTAAAGTCAATGTCCTTGATGATGGTAGTATATTTTGTATAGTGATTATCAAAGGTAGAATCTTCACTAATATTTTGATTAAGGATATCAAGTTCTTTAAGCATATTGTCTATTCTTAAATTATTATATTTAATCATGATTTCCATCATGTGTACTCCGGTGTTATTAAACAGTTCATGCAGCTCTTCTAACATTTTATCATTGTTTTCACTTCCGTGTGGATATTTCCAGAGTCTTAGTCCTTTAGGGACCATATGTAGATCTATATTTCTCTGCAAATAACTATTTTCTAGTTGTACTCTCTTGTATTTAAATAATTTCAACTCAAAGGTTTTGAGCATATCACACATTGCATCATGTTGTTTCGTTGGTGGTGGTTGAACACTGTTCTGAACCATGTTAAACGAAAAAGAATTTTCGCGCCAAATATTAACATTGGAATTGTTCATATTACTCACATTATCTCCACTGAGAACTTTATTTTGCTCACCTTGCTTAGATACAACAGAGGAATACGGCGTGGCTTGTGTCAATGGCAATCCGAGAGAATCATCGGCATTAGAATTATTGTCATAGTTGTTCTTACTTGACAGTTTTTGAATTAGAGCCGAATGCTCCTTTAATTGTGCATTTATTTGCTGAAGTATAACTCCGATGTCCGCAGGAACCACCTCGTCTTCCATGTTAACACAAAAACACGTATATAAGCACAAACTAGTAAACTGCGACTAGGGAGTTCCACGGTCTGAGTAACCACAGCAATGGCACGTACCTCCCAGTCAGATAAATGTTTTCACAGTTGCAAAAATGTTCCACGCTGAAGAATATTACCAAGAATCCGCAGCAATAATGGATTTTATTCTAAACACATAAAACTGACACAGCCAACACAACGCCGTATAATGAACAATCCCACAGAGTTTACCCGGGTTTCGTCCGCCAAGACGAACTTCTTCAGAATCACTTGAATGACTTGAGAAATGAGGCAAAAACATAGACTTGGTGATCTGAGAGATAAGTTGATAAAAGAAAGGCGTGTGCGTGGTGTTAATGATGCAGTGAGAAAGATTTTGCTTGGAGACAGTGATTTAACTTTGAATAAGGCCATTGATATTTGTCAGATATATGAGCTTACAGAAAAGCACAGGAATATGCTTACAAATGAGAAAAGTATGCAAGCAGTGTCTTCCAGTGCTAATGGAGATAGTATACAGCAGGAGTTGAAAAGATACAGCCCTAAGGGTGTGGCAACTTCAGCAAAACCCAGGGTACCTTCAGTAAAGTAGTGTTGTCACGCAGCCAAACCTGTGGCAAGTTTCATAGTCAACTGTCGTAATTGTGGTGGGACTCATAAACCCAAATGAGAAAAGTGCTTAGCTTTTGTTAAGTAGTGCCACACATGTAAAAAGTGGGATAATTTCAAAAGGTTTTGTAAATGTAAAGGGGCACATTCTTTTATTAAAAAAGAGCAGCCAATGATCAAGTAGAAAGCTGCGACCCTACTTTTTATGTTGATGGTGTGTCTGTGCTTGGTGAAACAGTCAATATGTGGGCAAAGAATGAAGTATTTTGTACTGTTCGGATTAATGGGAGACCCACAGAGCTCAAAGCAGATACTGGTTCAAAGTGCAATGTTATGTCAGCAGAAACGTTTGCTAGGTAAAAGCCAGAGAACAACTTAATCTGGCAAAGTGTGCGAAGTTTGTTGCTTATGGCGAAGAAATTCAAACCAAAGGCTCAGTAATGTTTTCATATCTATCTGCTGGGAACAGCTATGACTTGCAATTTTACATAGTCAAGAGACATGTGCAATTATTAGGCCACAGAGACAGTTTGAAAAATGAGCCTGCTTTCACTTAATGTAAGCTTGAATGAAATCAGCTCAAATTTTGCCCAGACTAATTTTTTCTGACTATGCTGATTTTGAAGACGGACTAGGCAAACTCCCAGTTGTGTATATCATGAAGTTAGACCACAAGGTAAACCCAGTTATTAGACCAGCACAGAAAGTTCCAGCAGCTATGCAGAACAGAGTTGAGGCTGAGCTAGAAAACATGGTGCAGCAAGGAGTAATTTGTCCAGTAGAAGAACCAACCGAATGGATGTCTTCCATGGTGGTATCTCATAAAAAAAGCTCACATGATATTAGAATATGTACTGATCTAAGTGATTTGAACACAGCACTAAAACGACCTCATCATCCTATGCACAGCACAATTGAGGAGGTTGCTGCCCTCATGCCAAATGCTTTTGTGTTCTCTGTTTAGATGCAAAAAGTTCATTTTGGCAAATTTTGTTTGAGAATTTTCATTGCTAACCACATTTAGTACACTATTTGGAAGGTAGAGATTTTTGAGAATGCCATTTGGAATAAATTCTACCAGTGAAGTCTTTCAACATGCCATGGAACAAATTATTTCTGGCTATCCATATGCTATTATAATACATCATATTCTTGTAGGAGACAATGGTGAAGTCAAACATGATAGAAACATCAGGAAATTTCTGGAATGAGCTCATGAATCCAGTCTTAAGTTGAATCCTCAGAAATGTCAATTCAGGCTACAAGAAGTTACTTTTGTAGATCATTTGCTTACCATTTCAGGCTTACATCCAGATCCTTCTAAGCAAACAGCACTTCTTGAAATGCCAGCTCCAGACAATGTCCAAGATTTACATTTTCTTGGCATGGTCAACTATTTAAGCATGTTCATTCAGGATTTGCATCAACTTTCGGCACTGCTAAGACAGCTGACATGTAAAGATGTATCCTGGGCCTGGTCAGAACACCACCAAAGAGCATTTGATGTCCTGAAACAGGAAATTGCCAGTCCACCTACTTCAAGATCCTATGATGGTCACAAACCAGTAACTCTCTCCTGTGATGCTTCTAGGTTTGGCACAGTCATTCTTCAAGAGGGTAGACCAGCAGCTTATGCATCGACAGCTCGAACACAAACCGAGATGCAGTATGCTCAAACTGAGAAAGAGCTCTTGGCAATTGTGTTTGCATGTCCGAAGTTCCATGATTGTATTTATGGCCTACCTATTCAAACTGAAGAAAAACAAAAGGAAAAAAAACACTAACCACTTCCAAATACAAAGTCCATACAAAAAAAACAGAACAAGTCAATCCAAAAAAGTATGTGGACTTGGAAACCGCCAAAGAATCCAGCATAAATTTGCAGTGGCTCAGTGTAATACGCAATAAAAATTTTGTTAATGTACTGTTTGCTCAGCAATAAACAAGTTTATACTGGATTCTTTGGGCCTTTTCCAAGTCCACATACTTTTTTGGATTGCCCTATTCAAACTAAAACTGATCACCAACCTTTGGTCACTATTTTAAGAAAGCCAATGCACACAGCTCCTACAAGATTGCAACACTTCATGCTCAAACTGCAAAAGTACAATTTCACTCTTGTTTACACAAAAGGCAAACTTCTTTACCTTGCTGATACTTTGTCCCAATCAACCAGAAAAAAACAATGAATGGCATGAGAATGAAAAACCTGATTTTCAAGTCAGGGAAGTGAGAATTGTTTCTTCTACACATCTTGATGAGCTTAGAACTCACACAGCTTCAGATCCAATTCTCCAGAAGCTCAACCACTTTATCAGTCAAGGATGGAGATCAACGCAATCTTGTTTACCACTAGATGTGCAGCAGTATTTTCCTTACAGAGATGAGATTTTGATGGAAGATGATATCATCATGAAAGGTTCAAATGTGGTTGTTCCAAAATCCTTGCAACAAGAGTATATTAAGATCTTGCATCATGGTCAACCAAGAACTGAATCTACCAAAAGAGGGTGACAGGACTAGTATTTTGGCCTTCTATGTCAAAACATATTGAGAAAGTACTTTCATCTTGTTCTGTTTGCAACAGTACTAAACTGCATCAACAAAAAACCCACTTAAGACGGATTTCTGATCTACCTTGGTCGACAGTAGCTACAGATATTTTCGAACTGAGTGGTCAACATTACTTGGTATTAGTAAACTCTTTTTCAAATTGGTTCGAGACTTATCTGCTTCCTATCCTAACGTCCAGTACTATTATTACTAAGTTGAAGAGACATTTATCTACCCATAGTAGTCCGTAAAGAGTCATTTTTGACAATGGTGTACAGTTTACAAGTCAGCGGTTGAAACGATTTGCTGAAAAGTGGGACTTTGTTCATGTTACTAGTAGTCCTGAATACCCACAGTAAAACGGCTTGGCTAAACATACAGTTCAAAGTGAAAAACAGCTGTTAGAGTAATCGAAACAAGACAATGTCAATGTTTTTCTCAATCTTCTGAATCTCAAAGATTCTTCACAATAATCAACTTGGTTCGCTTGCCCAGAGGTTAATGTCAAGAAAAACCAGAACCACACTACCAATCAGTAAGAATTTGCTGGTTCCATGTGCTAAATACAACAAAGCAGTAAAAGCTCAAATTCTAAAAAAGCATTTGCCCCAAAAGTCCTACTATGGCAAAACCAGCAAACCTCTGAATCCATTATAAAGAGGAGAGAGCGTGAGGATGCAGACAGCAAATGGATATGATTCAACTGAACTTGTGAAACATTTATATGAAGAACAGAGATCGTACATCATGGAATCGCAAGGGATGGAATTTAGGCGGAATCGGAAAAGTACAGTTTTGTACCTACCATAAATGTAGATGTTCGAAGATCCACATTGCTGCAGTCATAACCTGTGGGTAGTCCGCTGTCCTCGGTCCTTGCCACTGCAGTCTTACAGGGCATTTTGGCAGCTCCCAATGCTTTATGATTTTGCCAGCCTCCCTTTACCTTTGCTTTGGGATTCTACCCACAGGTTATGACTGCAGCAATGTGAGATGAAGAACATAGTACAGTTTTGTACCTACCATAAATGTAGATGTTCGAAGATCCACATTGCTGCAGTCCAATTTACCCTCCCTCCTTCCCCTCTGTAGTTTGGAGTGGTTGTATGGTTTGGGTTGTAGATGTTATTTGTTCATGGCTTTTGGAGGTTTTTCTATTTTTGGCTGTGGCCTTTCTTTTTAGGGCCTTCTGACATCTGGGGCAAGAAAAGACTTGAGGATATAACGTCGGTCATGCGCTTTAATACCATGGCGCACTGACGTCAGATCTGAGCGCCCATGACCGACGCCAGCCTAATACTTTGGTATTCGGGCCGACCGAGGACAGCGGACTACCCACAGGTTATGACTGCAGCAATGTGAGATGAAGAACATCATTTATTGCCGGTGTCTGAGCCAGTATTACAGCATCTTGTCTGTAATGGAGACTAATTCTCAGAGTGATTTGTCCAATGTTCCTGTTCCACAGAACATTTGATCTATTCCTGTTCCTAAAAATATTCTTGAAAATCCAGAAGCGGAACATTCCCCAGTGACTGTTCCTAAACCCAGATCTAATCATTCTATTATAAGGTCTGGTCGTATCTCAAGACCTAGTCCTAGATACAAGGTAACCTGGACATGATTGCATTGTTTGTTATTGTCTGTATAATTTGCATGCCTATTCAACTGTCATGTCAAAAGCGAGACTGTAGATCAGTGTGTGTGCTGTACTTTTAAGAAGATTCCAATCAGTGGGCATAGGCATATAAGTACTAAGCACATGCAAGCAAGAGTGCCATTTTGAGTGAGCAGCCACAGTGAAAGTATTTGTGTGTGTAGCAGTCCATCAAAGTTTAATGTTCCAGTCATCTATCCTGATGTGTTTGTGTTTAATAAACTACTTAAACGAACACCTAAGCCTCATTGTCTTACTTGAATACACAAGATGAGCAACAAGTTGTAAGTAGAGAGTCTATGGAACTAGTATACAAAGACAGAGTGGAAAATGTAGAGAATAAAGTGGGGAAAAGATACGAAGAGTAGCGGTGTAGTGTGTTTAGCCAGGGTTACGGCAGAAGCAAAGTCAAGTGTTTGTTATTTGTTCTCTAAGTAGTAGTTTGAATTTGGATGAGTTGGAAGTACTGAGTATGTACTGAGGCAAAGAATTCCAGAACTTTGATATTTTGTTGGTGCATACAGAATTCATCATGGTTATTAATGGAGTGAGCTATTTTCAGTCGGAGTTTATAGGAGGATGTTAGTGATCTACAGTGGGAGGGGGCTGAATTAAGCCCCTGAGAGCTGGGCAGTTGTCAAGGCAGTGAAAGGTGGAGTGAGCTGGTTAAAGGTTAGTAGATTCGGAAGTTACATCCATTTTAGTTGGTATAGTGCTATACAGCAGTGAGCTCTAAAGGGGAGATGCAAGGCAAATCGGTCTATTTTATTATAGCAGGTATCCATTTTTTAAGTCTTTTTTTTCCTTAGATTTGTGAATACTGGTGAGGCATACAAGAGGACTGAGAGTAGGTGTGTTCTGGAAATGGTTTGCCTGGTATTGTTAGTTAGGTAGGGCTCAACTCTATACAGCGAACCTAACTTAATATGGGCTTTTTGATTACTAGTGCTAGGTGTTTGTCAAATTTAACACTGTTGTCTATTGTGACCCCAAGGAGCTTACTGGACTTGAATGGTTCAATTATTGTTTTATTTGATGAACAGACGGTGAAGGCAGGATGGTGATGGTGCTTTGCCACTGGTAAGCTTTGTTTTGTTTGGGATGAGTACAAGTTGGGAGTCTGTGAGGTGTTTCTCGATGTCTAGGAAGGATTACTGAATTTTTTGCAGGAGTTCTAGTAGGGAGGGGGCTGCGCATATGAGGGAAGAGTCATCTGCGTATTGACCTATAGTTGCATGTTAAGTGGCTCTGCAGAGTTTATTGGTGAAAATGCAGAATATCAGTGGACCAAGGACTGAGCCTTGAGGTACACCCACAGAGATAGGCAATAGGTTAGAGAGTTCATTTTGCCACTTAACTGCCTGTTAACAATCAGATTAGTAGCTGGTGAACCAGGAGATGGCTGACCTTAATAGATTTAAGGAAGCTAACTTATTAAAAGGTTTTTGATGGGATACTGTGCAAAAAGCCTTTGATATATCAATAAAGATATAACAGGCAAGTTTGCCACTGCTTCTGTGTTGGTGGATTTATACAGAAAAGGATTTGAGGTTGGTTTCCAATTCATTTGGGGCAAATAGTAGGGTACTGATGTTATTTCTAACTAGTGACAGTACTGAGTTGACAAAGTGTTAGTTAAATTGTGAGGCTAAGCTATAAGTGGTGTTAGTTGTGGTTGGGGCTGGGAGTAGTGGAGTTAACAGGTTTTAGCACTTGAATGATGGCTCCCCAGAATTTCTGGGGATTATTTTGGTGCATTTTATGTACTGTAGTATAGTGCTGCTTTTTATCAAGTTTTATTTGCTTTTTGGTTTGGTTCCATATCTGATGGTATGTATGGAGGAAGGGTGGGTTTTTGGTATTCTGGTAATGGTTCCATGCTCTCTCTCTCTCTCTCTCTCTCTCTCTGAGGAGCTTTTTTGTGTCATTAGTGAGCCATGGTAAGGGCTTTGATTTTACGCAAATCTTTCTGAAAGTAGCTCAACTGTTTAGGATAGTGATGAATTTTCATTGAAATATTGAGCAACTAAGTCTAGATGAAGGTGTTTTAATGGGGATCAGTCACATTGTTGTATAATATTAAAGGAGTCAGAGGAGAATTTTCTTTTGTTGTAGACAAGTTTGTAAATGGTGTTTTTTTGGGAGATGTACGGTATCTTAGTAGGTAGGTGGGCAGGTGATTGCTTTGGCTATCTGGGAGACATCCTGATTTGTAACAGAAGGTGGTTTTGTTAGTTAGCGTCTACTCTAGGATTGTTTGTTTTTGGCTACGTTTGTCAACCCTGGTAGGAGTTTGCATTAATTGACAGAGACCATGGAGGGTGATAAAGTTTGAGGGATTTTCAGAGGTACATGTGGACCAGTTAGTATTAAAATCCTCCATTATAATGGTTTCCTAACTAAACGTTGAAGCAGACCAGCAAAAGAACTATAATAACCAATTATAATTATAACTATATGAACTAATAGCAGCTGGATTGTTACCTGGGGGAAAGTAAATGGTTATTATAATAATGTGTATTGGGGTTTATTTGTAGTTGGGAGAGCAATACTCCTGAGTTTAATATATTAGGGGGGTTATTATGGAGTCGTTCAATTTTAAGATTGTCCCTGTATAATACTGCTATCCAGCCACCCCCATTTTTGGGTCCTATCATTTCTGTGGATCTTATAACCATGGGTTAGTATTTTGTTGTCAAGAATATAGGGTTTTAGTCTGGTTTCTGTTAGGATTGATATATCTTTAGAGTACTGGTTGAGGGTTGCATGAAATCTATAAATTTTGTTTGGTATGCTGCTTAGGTTCATGTTGAACATCAGTAGGCCAGAGTTACTATGTCAGACACTATTATTGGGAGAGAATGGTGAGTTGGGGGGTGTGCATTGAGGATTGAGGGCCTGGATAGGGATGCATGTCATCGCATAGTTTAATCTGGGATGAACTGACTGGGAATATATATGAGAGTTTTATAAGTAGTTTAGCATATTTTTGGTGTTGTTTAGGGTTTTGCTTGTGACTGTGTATATTTAAGTGTGAATAGTTTGGTATTAGATGTGTCAAAGAGTTGTGCTGATATTATGATTTAAAGGGGTATAACATTTGGTGTTGAGTGGATTTATGGGGGAGTGGATTACTGTGATCTTAAGATGTTGACAGGATGTAGCTAGATAGGCTGTAATAAGTAAATTAATTAAAAGTAAGAACTGGGAGCTGCATAGTGTTCCTATTCAATGTAGTGTTAGGGATGGTGTAAAGGTGGTTTTAAGAAAGGTGTGTATAGCTAGGGGAGCAGTTAAACTTTTGATTAGAGTAGTGGGACTGATTAAATTTTATGGCTATTGAACTACTGTTGGTCAAGAAAGTTGTGATTGGTTGTAATTTAAGTGGGTGTGTATGTGGCTATGTATAAAGGTTTTGATAGTGGGGGTGGGTAGGAATTGGGGATAGGGGAGGAAAGTGAGAACAAGTGTGGCAAGGGCAAACGGACTAGCTTAGAACTGGTCATAGATGCTTTTGCAAAAAAAAAAAAAAACAATCAGTACTGTTACAGCAGCACAAGCAGGAAGATTACAATTATAGAAAGCAGAATAGAGTAGAGTATGCTGGAGCTGAAAAAGAGAGCACATAGATGGGATTTTAAGCAGGAAAATTGAATTTATGGAATTATCAAGAGTTCTAATAGTTCAAGGCATAAGGTTACTGCATTTCTAGCCTAGAACAAAAGGTTTAGGGGACAGAAGGACAATAAAACAGAACTGGGAAAGAGAGAGGTAACAGGGCATTGTTGGTTAGGTTGGCAGGTTAAAAAGACTGCGGAATCCATTGAGTTGGTAAGGTTCCTTTGGTCGAGTATGCAATTACACTGAGTTCAGTTTAAATCTGTACGGTAGAACCCAGGGGTGTTTAAGTGCACTTGTAGTGAAAAGAAAAGAAAATAAGGGGAGGGGATGTTAGTTGGCATTCTAGGACTATAGCTTGTATGCAATTACGATGGATGTACATATAAGCAGAGGCAGCAAAGGTACATTGGTGGAAAGCTATAAAGTAAGGTATATGATAGTAAAAGCAGAGAGGTGAGGGGAAAAGATGGGAGCAGGGGAAGATGGAGGGAATAAAGGTTAGGTATAGAAAGAGTATATATAGAAATTAATATTTAACATAAGATTATTAGCAATCAATACAAAACATCTAGTAGCAATGCAGTAAAGTAGTCTTGTCCATTAGGAACATGATAGATAACTCAAACACACTTGTCCCTATCTGGGAGTCTAGCAGGTAGGACTTAATTCTGCGGTAAAAGTATTTTAACCTGTTCAGATTCAAAAAGTCAACAGGGCTGTGTGTAAGTACAGATATGCGAACAAAGGCTATTGTAAAAGTCCAACAGTATGAAACAAAACATATTGCTAGAGTCTGCAGTGCATCAAATCTTTGTTATCTGAACAGATAAATGAACTATTACATTTCAGAGAGCTACATTTCTAGTGCGACAGTTTAGAATTAGCTAAATGCATACAGTATAACAGATTCAAAAAAACTCTAAAACATGCTAAAACAGATTATGCACATGATCTATATTAGTTAACTGCCGGTAGAGATCAATAATAATGAATGGCTTTAACAGCAGTATATGGATGCTATGGACTGCACTGCAAATGTGGCTTTACTACGATAACACATAATTGGGTGTAACTGAACATTCCGCTGAGTACATGGCTAATGCTACTTAAGAACAAGCTGATGCAAATATAGTGAGATTGCAAAATCAATTCTTCTCGATACTTGTCTATATAATTAACAGTCACCTGCATGTTTATGCAGTAGCTCCAGTAAAAACACTTTAATAACACCTATGACAGGATCATACATCACCAAACAGTGGCTGCTGGAGTAGTTAGAGGCAGACTGGGGAAAAAGATCTCTAAGAAGAAAAGTATATCTCATGGGACAGACAGAGGGGAGAGAGGGATAAGGTTACAGTGAAATTTATTGGCTAAAAGGTTTGCAGTATCTTTAGCCTCAGTGTAGGTAATGTAGTTCACAATCAGCATAGTGCATGGCTGCATTGTACTTTTGAGATTACTAACATCCTTTTCGATTATCTTTGGCTTGGGTAGTTATTTTAGCTTCAAACTTGGCTTTGGTGGATTTTATTAAGTTCATCAACTGTTTATTTCAGTGACAAGGGCTCTAATATTCTGGGAACTACTCTCCTGGTCAAAAGTATTTTCCTTTTATTATAAAGCGTGATATTATGGTTCCACCATGACGGTTTGTTTCTGGAGGTTACCCTGTATTGTTCCTATGGGGTACAGCTGCAACTAACTGTATGCTGTATAGTGTGGTGATGTATGTTTCTGCATATTAAGTGGGGTTAATTGGGTTTGGTTAAGGATCTGAAGCTTGCCAGTGAACCCCTTAGGAGTAAGTAGTTTGTCTTAAAGAAATTTCTGAAGTTACTCTTGATGGAAGAGATATCTGATTTTAGTTTTATTTCAAAGGAGACTGCTTTATGGTCAGACCTAAGGGATGAAGATACATAAGGGATGGTGCAAGATGCTCCCATATTAGTTAGGACAAGACTAAGAAGTTATGTACTCACCATAACGTTCCATCTGAGTAGGTATCTTCATTTGTCTGCAACCTGTGGGATACGGATCCGATCTCGGATCCGAGCCGGCAACTTCTATCATAGCATAGATCCGAGCTCCTAGCTCCTCTCCCTCACCCATAATCCCCTGCCTACCCTAACTGACCTCAGATCAAGTTTGCCCCATAGCACAGCAGATAAAAGTGTCCCAATGGGAACATATGCTAATAACACAAGAACGATCATATTGGTCAGGGGGAAGGAGGGGGGGATGGCTGCAGACAAATGAAGTTACCTACTCAGATGGAACGTTATGATGAGTACATAACTTCTTAATCTGAAGTAGGAACTTCATTTGTCAGCAACCTGTGGGACAGAGTCCCCAGCTACCTAAATCTTGGGTGGCCTTCATGGAAGGATATTCCGGAGCACCGCAGAGCCAAAGGACGTCCTACCTCGGGAGACTACATCTATTTTATAGTGGCTGATAAAGGTGTGAGATGAAGCCCAAGTGGCTGCGGAACAAATGTCATCCAGTGGAACCCTAGCTTGAAAGGCCGCAGAAGTTGCAACGGCCCTAGTAGAATGAGCATGGACTCTGAGGTGCAGGCCTTCCCGATATGCTAAAAGAATACAACTCGAGATCCATCGAGAGACAGAAACTTTAGAAACTGACTTTCCGAAATTACTTTTGGCAAAGGAGATAAACTGATCGGATTGCCTATGATCAGCAGTTCTATGGATATAAAAACGTAGTTGTCTGTGTACGTCTAAGGAATGTAGCTTGTACTCTCCTTTGTTATGAAAGTTGGGGAAAAACACTGGAAGACTGATAGATTGATTGATGTTCGCTTCCGAAGATACCTTAGGTAGAAAGGACAGATTGATCCTGAGGTAAACCCTATCCTGGTGAAAGACCAGATATGGTGGTTTGACACAAAGAGCTTGCAATTCCGACACTCTTTTGGCTGAAGTTATGGCCACCAAAAAGGCTGTTTTCCAAGAGAGAAATTTCAGATCAACCATGGCCGCCGGTTCGAATGGGGGACCAGTCAAGGCCTGCAAGACTAAGGATAAATCCCATGGAGGTACCACCTCTTTAACTGGAGGCCTAAGGAGGAAGGTACCCTTGAGGAAGGTCTTACACAGTTTGGAAGTGATAAGAGGGCCAGACTCTTGCCCCACGTGATAGTATGAGATTGCTGCCAGTTGTACCTTGACTGTGGAAGAACTAGCCCCCTGGTGAAAGAGAGAGGTTAGAAAATCTAGAACCGACGATATCGGGGCTGTAAAAGGGTCTAAACGATGGTGTTCTGCCCAAATAGTGAAGCATTTCCACTTACTCCGATAAACCTTCCTGGTGGAAGGCTTGTGAGCTGCTACAAGAATGACTTTGACCGGTGATGAGATCCCGGGAGTCCTTATGAGGAGTGGAACTGGAGCAACCAAGCCGTCACCTTGAGGTTGACCAGGTTCGGAGTCGGAAGACCGAGAGGGTGAGAAATGAGATCCGGAATGGGATCCAGAATCCATGGTGGATACACTAGGTGAGACCATAGGTAAGGGAACCACGTCTGACGAGGCCAGAATGGGGCAATGAGGATCATCTTGCTCCCCAGCAGCCTGGCTTTCTGTAATAATTTCAACATCAGGGGAAGAGGAGGGCAAGCATAAAGCAGACCGGGAGGCCAAGCATGAACTAGAGAGTCTCTCGGGGACTCCCCCGGAGGGGGGATCAGAGCAAAGTAATCGTTGCATTTGGTGTTTGAAGCAGAGGCAAAAAGATCGCAACAAGGTTGCCCCCATCGGGCAAGTACTTGCTCTGCAACTTGATGGTTGAGAGACAATTCATAAGGAGTCAGGATAGTACGACTGAGCCTGTCCGCTAGAATGTTGGACCGTCCCAGAATGTGCATTGCTATGAGAAAACGGTTGGTGGAAATCGCCCATTCCCACACTCTCATGGCCTCGCGGCAAAGGGGGTAAGACCTGGTTCCCCCCTGTTTGTTGATGTACCAGACAACCGACAAGTTGTCTGTCTGTACCGCAATCGTCCCTACCGGAAGAGAGTTGTGTAGTGCCTGCAACGTCAAAAGCACCGCCCTCATCTCTAGGACGTTGATATGCAAAGAGGTCTCTATGTCGTTCCATGTGCCTTGGACTGTCCTGCCTGAAAAATGCCCCCCCCTCCCACCCCAGGCGAGAAGCATCCGTGGTCACTGTGTCGACTGGTGGAGGTAGTGAGAAGGGACGTCCCGTGTGGAGGTTGGGAGACTGGAGCCACCACAGGAGCGATCTTCTGCAAACCTTGCTTAAGGAAATGGGGTGAGACAGGGGGTTGCGTGACAAGGACCATTGTACCTGGAGGGTCCACTGCAGAACCCTCATGTTCAACCGGGCCAATGGCAGCCGAGGGATTGCAGCCGCCATAGATCCTAGGGCCCTCAGGATCAATTCCGCCGAAGGAGTTTGCAGTTGAAGGATGGCCTGCACGTGCAACATCAGGTTCCGAAGCCGATCTGGAGTCAAGAACGCAAGCATCTGTCTGGAATCCAGTCTCGCTCCTATAAAATCCAACACCTGTGTAGGGATGAGAGAGGATTTGGTCATGTTGATGGTTAATCCTAATAATGGAGCCAGACTGAGGAAATAATCCCTGCATGAACAAAGTAGATGCCTTGTTGGGGCTGTGAGGAGCCAGTCGTCCAGGTATGGAAAGACCTGAATTCCCTGGAGTCTCAGGTGGGCCGCTATTATCGCTAGGACCTTGGTGAACACCCTGGGGGCTGAGGTGAGACTGAAGGGGAGGACCCTGAATTGAAAGTGACTGGCTCCCAGCCGGAAGCGGAGAAAACTCCTGGAACGCCTGTCCACTAGAATGTGATAGTACGCATCCTTGAGGTCTATGGAGCACATCCAGTCGTCCTCCCGCAATAAGGGGAGGATGGATTGCAACGTGACCATTTGGAACTTTTCTTTGGGTACCGCCAGGTTTAGGAGAGAGAGGTCGAGGATGGACCTCAAGTCCCCCGTCTTTTTTGGCACCAGAAAGAACCTGGAGTAAAACCCTGATCCGACGATCTGGGGGGACGGGCTGGATGGCTCTTTTTTGCAGAAGCTGCTGAATTTCTGCAGCAGCCGCCTCCCTCTGACTGGGTGGAACGTCGGGAAGGCTTCTGATTCTGGGGTTTACTATAAAGGGAATTTGATAATCTCTGGATATAATACGAAGCACCCAGCGATCCGTTGCTATGGACTCCCATTTTGCTAGGTGCCTCGAAAAACGCCCCCCGACTGCCTCCAGAGTGGAGCAGTCGGGTAACCCCTCAGGGGTTCTGCGTGGGCCTCTCAGAGAACGGTTCTCTGGACCCAAAATTCCTAGGACCCCCTCTGCCTCTGGGGCAGCGTCCTCCCTGTCCTCCTCTGCCACGAGAGGCGTGGTTGTCCTGAGCAGACTGGGATTGATGCGATTTTCGGAACCACATCTTCTTCTGACCCTTTTGGTTCTTGGAAAAGGACCTCTGGGGCGCAGAGAATCGGATTCCGACGGCAGAAAAGGTCTTCCCGTCTTTCTCGCTCTGGACAAGAGTGTCGCGAACGGTTTTGCCGAACAGTGCAGAACCATCAAAAGGGGCATTCGCGAATGACGCCTTAAAGGGTTCCGACAAGTCACAGTGATGGAGCCAGGCCTGTCTCCTCATGACAAGCCCGACTCCGCCTGCTCTAGTGGCTCCCTCCGTAGCATGAGACAACAGCCGCATAGAGGTGTTAGAGATAGAGTGGAGGGTGGCCATTCGGGAAGAGTACAGATCCTTGTCTCCCTCCGACATGGACCCTGGGTGGAAGCAGCGTATTCCTTAATTAGATCCCGCTGCATCCGAATAACGTGTGCCATGTAGTTCAAGGCCCTCATAGAGAAGGTCGCTGAACTGAAGACCTGCTTCCCAAGACGGTCCATTGCGCGAGACTCCTTGCTTGGAGGATGAACCGTGGGGCTCTCCTGAGCCAACTCTTTCTTGGTGGCTGCAGCCACCAACATGGCATCCACAGGAGGACCTCTGCTCCAGTGTGATCTCTCTGCAGGGGGGCTCAAAATTTTGTCTGGACGCTTGGGGATCGGCTCTACGGTGTCTGGTTCCTTCCAAGCCCTAGAGGATATGAGATCCACTAGGGGGTTGGGTGGAGGGGACACCCAAGAGGTAGATGGTCCTGCCTCAAATGCCTCAAGGAATACCGACTCATCAGAGGAAGCCTTGGGGGCAGACAACCCACCCATGATTTTGAGCATTTCCATGATGTCTCCAAAGGAGACATCCTTGGGAAGTGACCTAGGGGAGCCTTCCCCTTCATCCAAGTCCGTATCTTCGGTGAGACTCTCAGGGGAGTCTATGTGCCTCCTTTTGCACTTTGCCTTGTGAGGAATCTCCTCGGGGGGGCTGTCCGAGGAGTCCTCACGGGCTGTATCCTGTTCCACTGGAACTCCTAAAGGCGCTGAGGCAGGCTGCCCCGAGGGCCGGATGAGGAGAGCCAGGGCCAGATGAGAAGGAGTGCGGGAGGGAGCCGAAGCCAGGACCGGAGGCCTGGAAGCACTCGACAGTGCCCTCTCCACTGCAGCGAAAGCAGAGGGGAAGCTGCTCTCTGACGGATCCGAGATCAGACTCCCACTCGGATCCGAAACGGGGACTGGACCCGGCGCCGAGAACTTCGGATCCGAAGGACCAGTGTGCTCTGACCAGGACGGAGCCGAAAGCACACCGAATCCCCCGGCTCCGAGAGGTCGGATCCGACAAACTCAAGGCAGCAGTTGGAGCCAACGTGCCCAGCACGGTCGGCTCCAACCTACCCCCGGATCCAACGTGGCTCGGCTCAGAGCGCTCCGAACCTGGGATGCGGGTCGGAGAAGGAGCTACAGGAGCGAAAAAAGGGGTCGAGCTCCCCACCCCGGAGGGGGGGGGGCAAGAGCACTCCCATCTGCATCTGGGCCTGGATGAATCTCCTCCTCATCCGGTCCATGTCCGCATCAGACATGCTAAAAGTGGACCTCGAAGAGGCCACTGAAACAGACCTGAAGTGTCGCCTCAATGACCTCGACGGGGACCGGATCACCTCCTCCTCGGGTCCCGGGGAGAAACAAGGGGATCGGATCAGAGGAGGAGGAGATCGAGAAGACTTGGACGGAGAAGCCCTCTTGGCGGGCTGGGCCAACGAGGAGTCATCAGCCCGCCGCTTAAGGTGCTTCTCCCGCCGCTTCTCTTTCCTGGCCTCCCTATCCTCCGGAGCCGAAGTGGGAGGTTGAGTCCCAGTCGGAGGAAGGGAGGCAGCAGTGACCGCTACCGGGGGGGGGGGTAGCGAGCACCGAAGTACCAGAGGCCGAAGCAGAGTCTGGGGGTAGAAGGCCCACCAGAACTAGCTTCTACCTTCGATCCTTGAGTGCCCTGGGGTTGAACGCCATGCATATCTCGCAACCCGAAGAGAGGTGTTCAACCCCAAGGCACCTAACGCACAGAGTGTGGCCATCAGCCGGTGAAAGCTTGTGACCACACTCGGTGCATTTCGAAAAAATGGCTTTAGGGGCCTCCGACATTACTACAGTAAAACACACTCACTAGGCCCCTAACACTCAAGTGACACACACGCTACGACCAGCGGGGGAGGGAGAAATATTTTAAATTAAATTTAAGCTGAAAGCTAAAATAATAAGATTCGTATAAAGGGTAAACCTACCACGCAGCACACACACTCACTCACTCAGAAGAAGAAAGAAAAAACCTTTTTTTTCTCACAAAACACTAAGAGCTCTGGAACCTAGCTGTTGCTTGAAGAGCGGCAAACTAGATCTGAGGTCAGTTAGGGTAGGCAGGGGATTATGGGTAAGGGGGAGGAGCTAGGAGCTCAGATCTATGCTATGATAGAAGTTGCCGGCTCGGATCTGAGATCGGATCTGTATCCCACAGGTTGCTGACAAATGAAGTTCCTACTTCAGATCCAATGTTATTCTCCATAATGGGTACTCTGACCAATTGTTCCAATGCATTTGACATTTGTGGCCAGAGTTCAGAGTATGCCATTTCTTTTGAAAAATTTATTTTACCTCTAAATCATCATTTCACTGATTGTCAGCCTTATAGCTTGAAATAACCAGATTGTTTTACCAAGAATTACCAGGTTATTCTGTTATTTAATCTAGCCTGCGACATAAACAGGACCTGCTGGAGAGAGAGAGAGAGTTTGCCACTCCTCTGGAATAGGCTTCCAATCTACTTCAAGGAGAGCACTTCCATGACCCTGTTTAAGTGCAACCTGGACAGCTGGATGGGAAACTGTAAATTTCTGCTGGGAATTGTCCTGGCTTCTCTCCTGGACATGAGTAGCCCTTGCTAGAAAAACCTTTGGCATAGACAATATCTCATCTTGTGGGATGCAATGGCTAGGCTTGTAAAGACCATCAGGTCAATAGTTTAGTAACATCTTATGAACCTGTAAGAAACGCACGCGCATGCACAAATTCCATCTACTATTAACAGAGACAGAAAAAGCAGCTGCAGGAATAAAATAAAGTACAGTTTTGTACCTACCATAAATGTAGATGTTCGAAGATCCACATTGCTGCAGTCCTTACACTTGGGTAGTCCGCTGTCCTCGGTCGGCCCGAATATCAAAGTATAAGGCTGATGTCGGTCAAGGCGCATTAGACTGACATCAGGACGTCAGGGTACAAATGCGCATGACCGACGTCATATCCTCAGTCTTTTCTTGCCCCAGATGTCAGAAGACCCTAAAAGAAAGGTCAAAACCAAAAGACAGCAAACCACCAAGCAACCACCCTGCACTAACACTATGTACAATATATACAATAAATACAATATTTACAACCCACCCCACACAATCGCCTCTAAAAACAGAGGGGAAGGAGGGAGGGTAAACTGGACTGCAGCAATGTGGATCTTCGAACATCTACATTTATGGTAGGTACAAAACTGTACTATGTTCTTCATCTCACATTGCTGCAGTCCTTACACTTGGGTAGAATCCCAAAGCAGAGGTAAGGGAGGATGGCAAAACTATAAAGCAGCAGGAGCTGCCAAAATGCCCTGTAAAATAGCAGTGGCAAAACCAGCCCTAGATTTAGAGTAAAGTGGAAGGTGATAATGCTTAGAGAAAGTATGCACTGAACTCCAAGTAGCTGCCTCCAAAATATCCTTAGTTGCCACCCCCCTTAAAAAAGCTGTCGAAGTGGCAGTAGCCCTAGTGGAATGAGGCCTAATCCCAGCTGGAATCTCCTTACCATGATGGGAATAACAGAAAGCAATGCAAAACCCAATCCACTTAGAAATAGTTTGTTTTGACACAGGCTTGCCCTGAGAACTCAAAGCAAAAGAAACAAATAACTGCTGAGACTGCCTGAACCCTATAGTCCTGCTCAAATAATAACGCAACTGCCTGTGTACATCTAAAGTGTGCAAAATCTTTTCCCCTTTATTTTGGGGATTTGCATAAAAAGTAGGCAAATGAATAGTTTGGTTTAAAGCCACACTAGAAACCACTTTAGGCATAAAGGAAGGATTAGTACGCAAAGATACCCTATCCTTATGGAAAATTAAGAAAGGCTCAACTGCCATAAGGGCCTGCAATTCAGAAACCCTTCTTGCAGAGGTAATGGCCAACAAAAAAGCAGTCTTCCATGATAAATATTTCAACTCAGCAGTAGCTGCAGGCTCAAAAGGTTGTAGAGTGAGTTTCTCCAACACAAAATTGAGGTCCCAAGCAGGAGTAGGAGCTCTACGTGGGGGTCTTATATTCTTTGCCCTAAGAAATTGCTTGAACAAAGGATGAGAAAACAATGGTGGGTCACAGTCATAGTGAGCAGAAATTGCTGCAGCATGAACCTTAATAGAAGAGAAGGACAAACCTTTGTCCAGTAACTCAGTAAGATATTGAAGAGCCACACTTAAATTAGGCTCAGAAACATCAAATTCCTTTGCTGCACTCCAAAATAAAAATCTCTTCCATTTATCTGCGTACACTTTCCTTGTACTAGGCCTTCTGGCTTCCAAAATAACATTCAAAACTTGCTGTGGAAGTTGAGACCCTCCAGAGTTCAAAACAGAATATGCCAGGCTGTCAGGTGAAGAGAGTGAAGTTTGACATTGAGTAAATGACTGTTCTCCTGAGACAGTAGGTGTGGAATCGAAGGCAAAGGCCATGGAGGTTCTCGTACCAGACTTCTCAGTAATGGGTACCAGTGCTGTCGAGGCCAATCTGGAGCTATTAAAATCATCTTTGGCTTGTCCTGTCTGACCTTTAGGAGTACCTTTGGGAGGAGAGGCAGAGGTGGAAAGGCATACACATGAAGATTGCTCCAATTGAAAGAAAGAGCATCCACTTTCCAGGCTGTGGGATGAAACCTTTTGTGCAAAACTTTGGCAGCTGGTAGTTTAGTGGAGAAGCGAACAGATCTATGTCTGGAGTTCCCCATGACACTGTCAATTTCTGAAATACATGAGGATCCAATTTCCACTCGTGGGGATCCATAATTCGTCTGCTCAACACATCTGCTAAGGAGTTCTGTGCTCCCGGCAGAAACCTTGCCTGAAGATTTAGCTGTAAACTTAGAGCAGTCTCCCACAAAATCATTGCTTGCCTGCATAGAGGATAAGAATGTGTTCCCCCTTGCTTGTTGATGTACCACATGACAGTTGTGTTGTCTGTTAGAATCAACACCTGCCCTGGAAGAAGTAAATCCTTGAAAGCTATTAATGCAAATTGGACTGCTAACATCTCCTTCAAGTTGATATGTAGATGTTGTAGTCTGGCAGGCCACGTGTCTTGCATCCACTTTCCATTTAGATGAGCTCCCCAAGCTTTGTCTGAGGCATCTGTCGTTAGAATCTGACTCGCCTCTGGCCGGGTCACAGAGAGTCCCTTGTTTAGGTGACATTCCTGAGCCCACCACAAAAATTCCTTTTGAATGCAAGGTATTATCTGAATGACAGTGTCCATATCCTGGCAGTGCTGCGTCCATACATTTTTGAGATACCATTGTAGCTTCCTCATATGCAGTTTGGCATTGGGAAGCACTAGAATACAAGATGCCATGAACCCCAAGGCTTGAAGGACTGTCCTTGCAGTCAGCCTGGACTGATGAGACAATTGATGGAAGTAAAGGGAAAGATTCTTTTGTTTGTCCGGGGTCAAAAGGCCATCTGGGATGCTGTATTCAGTCTTACACCCAGAAAGCACATGTCCTGAGAGGGTACTAGACTGGACTTTATTTCGTTCACAGAATACCCCAGGCATCTTAGCACTGCTATCACATATTGCAAATGATGAAGAAGTTCGTCCCTTCCTTGAGCCAGAATCAGGCAATCGTCCAAATAAGGATAAATCTGTATTCCTTTTAGCCTGAAGAAAGCTATCACTGGAGCCAGAACTTTTGTGAACACTCTGGGCGCAGTAGATAAGCCAAAGGGCAATGCAGAGAACTGATAATGTGAAGTCCCAGCCCGAAAACGCAGATACTTCCTGCAACTGGGCCTGATAGGAACATGAAGGTAAGCTTCCTTGAGATCCAGAGTCACCATCCAGTGATCTTTGCCCAGCAGAGGTAAAAGCTGTTGAGGATAGATAAATCCAAAATTGGTCTCCACGTGTTCCCCTTCTTTGGTACTAGGAACAGGCGAGAATAAAATCCTAGGCCCACTTCTGGCAGAGGGACCGGCTGTATGACCCCTATTTGAAGTAGCAGAGAAATTTGTCTGTGAGCCTCTATTCTTTGTTGAGGAGGAACGTCTGGCATGCCTTTGAAAGGAGGCAAGGTATGGAAATAAAACCTGTAACCTTGGTGTATGATACCCAATACCCATCTGTCTTGGGTAATTAAACTCCAATTTTCCTTGAAAAGTGCCAACCTTCCTCCCAAAGGTGCTGCCAGACGAGAAGGTTCTGGCAGCTGAAAAGGTAGGTCATTGGGCCTGTTTACGAAAGGACTGACCCCTGCCCTCACCCGAAGACTGTGCAGGTGAACTCCCTGTTCTAGGCCTGAAAGAGCCCTGAGCTCTGCCCCTACCCCGTCTAGATCTACCCCTAGACTGGGAATCATAAGAAGGATACGTCCACCCCTTGGAAGGCCAATTCCTACTAAACTTCGGAGGCTGAACCTGCAAAAAATCTTTAACAGTCTGCATAGACTTAGCCTTGTCTTCCATTTTCTTTAAGACTGTCTCCACAGGTGACCCAAACAACACATCAGACTGTAAAGGAGCATCTAAAATCCTTGTCTTAACATGGTCAGATAAATTCTGATCCCTCAGCCAGGCGTGCCTCATGAAGAACTGACCCAGTGGCAGCCACCCTAGATGAGGCCTGTACAGCATCAAAACCACATTGCAAAGAATGCTTACCCACCTGTTCAGAAACATGCACCAAATCCTGTAATTCCTTACACTCAATACCTTCCGCCAGAGCATCTACCTTAGACTTCAATTGAGAAAGTAGATAGTTTTGGTATTTCAACATGTGAAACTGGCAATTCAAAGCCCTCATAGCTAAGGTGGAAGAAGTATAGACTTTCTTTCCCCATCTATCCAAGGCCCTGGCCTCTTTATCTGGAGGAACCGGATTTTTTACAACAGAAGCCTTGACACCCTTAGGTCCTTGACTAACAGTTTCTGGGTCCGCCCTAGGACTCTTAAAAAGATATTTATGAGCTTCAGGCACCCTGTAATACCTATCTGGTTTAACAGGAGCAGGAGGCACAGAATCAGGATTAAGAGAAGCCTCTGCAAACACATCTTCCACAACATCCAGAACAGGAGGTATAGCCAAAGGCCTATGCTGGGGTAAAAACAAAAATTCCCTAAGCCTTTTCCTGGAATCAGAGAAGTCCTGACCTTCCCACTTAAAATGCTCCCTCATGGAATGAAGAGTCTCTGAAAAAGAAAAATCCTCTGGAGGAGAAGCAGAAGGAGTAGAATCATCTACATCAGAATCAGAATAAGGAGAAACTCCTGCAAGTCTTCAGCCAAGACTCTGAAACATCCAAGCCTGCTCAAAACTCCCCAACTCTGGTTCCACCCTAGGCCTCTTATCAGGAGGGGGCAAAGAACCTCTAATTAAAGTAATTAAATCTTCTGCCATTTTGAGCATGTGCTTCTTGGGCACAGATCCTGATGAACTAGGAGTGACACCAACAGAAGCTAAACCTGGCCTGCCTCTGGGAGAAGCCTTGGAAACAGAAGGAGAGGGCCTAACCACCCTAGGAAGGGAGGGGAGTACAGAAACCTGAGAAGCCCCTTCAGCCTGACCTGCCTCCTGAGAGGCCACATCCTGCAATAACAAAGTCTCCCCCTGGGACTCCAGAGAAACGTCCGGCGGAACCCCCGGTTCCACCGACACCTCCAAAGAACCGGCGTCCGGTATGGACGACTCTTCCTGTCTGGGCTTAGCTGCTTTGTCTTTGCGCTTCTTCGAAGAAGCGGACGTCGGAGCATCCGACGGCATATTATAATTGCACCGCTTCCCGAAGACTAACCTGGCACAATCTAACCTTCGCTTAATAGTGCGCTTATTGAACCTAGCACAAAAGCGACACCCAACAACGTCGTGCTCAGGCCCCAAACAAGGAATACACAAAGTATGATAATCTCTATGCGGTATCTGTTTCCCACAAGAAATACAGTTATTCACTTTTTCTGACATCCGGTAAACCACTGAGACAAGAAAATACTAAAATATTCCCCAACGGGGTACTTAGCCAACTTTGACTCGGTCTGAAACTCCGAATTCGAAAAATTTCAGAACGCCGAACGGCACTTGCAACGCTGCTTCTGCATCGGACCATGCGGCAAAAAAGACTGAGGATATGACGTCGGTCATGCGCATTTGTACCCTGACGTCCTGATGTCAGTCTAATGCGCCTTGACCGACGTCAGCCTTATACTTTGATATTCGGGCCGACCGAGGACAGCGGACTACCCAAGTGTAAGGACTGCAGCAATGTGAGATGAAGAACATCCCAGAGAGTTCCTTGTCGGAGCTCCTGAGAATAAAAACAACCAGAAATTGTTAGTTTTCTCTAAGATCTTGCTCTTAAAGTGGCACCAGAAAAAATGTGAAAAGCTACTGTCTGTGGTTGTGAAGAACTATTATGCTCTTGAAGCTGACTGGTTCTTCATATCCACAAATATGCAGAGGGAAGAGTCTGAAGCTCAGACAGACTGCCACAAAGAGGGTAGTAGGACACTGCAACCCAAATGCCAGTAAGGCGGTGTGTTTGTTGAATATATGTATTCTCTCATTTGCATTACGCAGCAGTGATTATGACATCACTTTTAAATGTCATAGGTGATCAAAATCACATTTTGTTAGAAACACTAATGCATGCTTTTTCAGGTAGTTTACCCTTGAAGCTGTCACACCAGTGGAAAGTCTGTACCTTTTGTAATCCATCCCAAAGTAAAACTTTTTTTTTCTCCCTGGTCACAATTAAACCACCTAAATGTCAGAACATCTGCATTTATCCCACAGTCAATACACTCCTTACATACTGCACAATTTCCATACTATTTAAATTTTACTGACAGAATGGTGGGGAGGAAACCATGGTTGTCAAGGAAACCAATGCAACCATTCGGATAGTATGCAAAGTGTACACAGAAAACACTCAAGCCAAGATTCAAACCATCTTAAGAACCCTTAGAACCCTTGACCCAAACAAATATTACTAGGATATGGTAGTTGAGAGTGAGGGAACAAGGACTTGAGGGAAAAAACCCTGAGGGAGATGCAGAGAAACATGTCTGAGCTCTCTATGTATGTCACAAATGCAGATCTTGACAGGGAGCATAATCCCCCTTTCTCCATGAATGATGCCCTGGTACAAATAAAATATTGGCTTTAACAATTAGCTAATTAATGCAGTCATTTTAGAGGGATCCTGTATGTGCCAGTATATATCAGCATGAACTGAAATGTTTGACAGTCCTATTTCCTTTGCAAAGGATCATCTGGATCTCATTCAAATTATTGTGCATGCCTGCTGTAGCCCTTGCTGCCCACATAGTGCCTTAATTAAGCAAAGTTCAATTAATGAACATTCTAATGTAGTAAACATATCAATCAAAACAGGATCAAATGAAGGGGTCTCTGTTCAATTCTAGAGGTCCAGCACTGGAAAGTGTCTGTATTTGTGGCACCACTAAAACACTGTTTAAATTCCAGAAATCACTCCCTCCATACCTAGGTTTAGTGCCTAGTATGCCTTCAGACTCAATGGCAACTATGGTGATGTGTTCATATCTGCCAACGACCATAACACCTCTAGACAGATTCAGAGACCAACAAACTGAACTTCTCAAACTCCAAATCAAACTGAACAAAAATCATCTACCAGATTATTGCTCGTTAGAAGACAGCTTCCATGACTCCAACAGTTCATGTCAGTTTCCTAAATGTGACGAATGAACTCCTCATAAACAAGAATGCCATGATTCTGGAAGACTATCTACTCATCAAATGACTGGAGCACCTATACTTCTGAAGTAGAATATGCAGATATTTTTAAATCTAATTAATGAAAACTCAGTGGACTAGATTGCTGTTAACCCGGCTACAGGATGCAATATTCTTCACTTGGTACTTACAAATGTACCATCATCATGTACAGCTCCATTAGTAACTCAGTCTCCGATTAAGTCAGAGTAGTAACCTTTTCTTTGTATCTTAAACA
Organism: Protopterus annectens; assembly: GCF_019279795.1. Taxonomy (NCBI): domain Eukaryota; kingdom Metazoa; phylum Chordata; order Ceratodontiformes; family Protopteridae; genus Protopterus; species Protopterus annectens. Next base: position 1,168,897,791 of record NC_056729.1, on the reverse strand, counting down.
CCTGAAACCAATGCAATGGAATTTGAAATATACAAATCTCAGTCTTTGAAGTAATCTCAAAATGTACATATAACAATATCACCCAATCATCATCTCAGAAGATAGATTCGCAAAGGAGTTTTATACTCCTTTAAAAAATGCTAAGAATTAGCAGACCTATCCAGGTCCAAGTATAATGGCAAAATTGTTGGTCCACCAACATAAATAAAACTTACAATAAAAAAACACTCATAGTATACAATATACCTAAAGACCCCCCCACCACCAGCAGCAAGGAAAAATATATGGAATTTGACTAAGAATTAAAAAAAAAAAAAAAAAAGGAAGGAGCATGTGAACTCAAGTTGATATCAAGGACAATTACAAATCCTTTGTTAGTAATGTTGGAAAATGAAGTAACAGTCAACAATTTACAGAACTCATAACTAAATTGAAAAATTTACTTGGATACAGTGGACACTTCCAAAATACTAGCAAATAAATTTAGTGGGAAATTTCACTCCTGAGACAACTATCTAAAAACTATGATCACTGTACCTCTCAAGCTCACATCATCACAAACTTGTACTAAATGTGCTATTCAAAACTAACACTACTTTCTCTATTGAATCAATTTCTTAACCAGGACTAAACGTGCCCTGGTGGAACCTCCTCATAAAATATTCTTCTTGAGCCTTGTTACAGGCTCAGTCCTTCCTTGAAGTATGTCATACAAAACTGATGATGCCACACCACAAAGGTGGCCCTACTACCATCTCCAAAAACTGCAGGCCCATCGGTTTGGAAAGTTTCGTTTGGAAGGATGTGAAGCACATAACAGACTTGATTAACACCGAAATTAAAAACATCAAGCTAGATCCATAGCAGTTTTGGTTTTGTAAAATTAAAAAATGTCTAATGAAGCTGATGAACTCAAACGTAACACAGGCTGTACACAGTATTCACATTGTACACACACAGCCTTCCCTGATTTGGTCAAAGCCTTTAACAGAATCCACAGTGGTACCATATTTAATAAACTAAAAGCATTACAAACAGACCTCTATGTGGTAGGACAGACAGCAAATTGGATAAAAGCAGAACCCACATGGAGCAAATGGTGGGCAGCAAAGCACATGAAGGTGAGTGATGCCCTGCAAGGCTCGCTTCTCTTCAGTATTTACTTCTTTGACTTAGTGCAAGTTTTTTCTATCTGCTAAACAGAACTATGCTATTTCTGCTGTGTAGTTAAATTTTGCTGTATTTAATGTTTGTTTAGTATAAGGTTTTCTATCTGCTAAACTGAACTGTGCTAAACTCCGTAGCCGGCCTGTGCAGTATTTAATTTAATTTTTGTTTACAGAAATATTTACTGCATTTGTTTCTGGAACTATTGTGCTTATAGCCTTTCACTATAGTCTATATCTGCTGTAATCTCTCCTCTCCTGTCTGGCCCTGTCCTCTTAATTCTGGTTTCCTTTTTTACTCACATCTCTACTATGCAACTCTTATGCACTATCCCTGTCCTCCTTACTCTCTGTACCTCATAATACTGTCCTCACTTTTAACTCATAAGTTACTCATATTTACCTCTCTCTTTCCTGCCCTACATCTCCCCCTTTCTCCTCCTTTGCTCTCCCTCTCACAATATCTCTCATTTTTCTCACCCTTGTACTCTGTCTTTGTTTTGCAGGTCCCTTTTTTCACCAAAATGACTCTACACTCTCGCTCCAAGTTGGGAAGACTACCCATCCCTCTAGTGAATCACTTTGGCGGTGGACAGTCCCAGTAATAAAACTGAAATAGTATTTTGTATGTGTTATTTCTGCCCTTTTAACATTTCTTGTGCCTAGATAATTTAAATAGGTCCTGGTCAGCTACAATGCATCGCTGTGCCCTCCTATACCCAACCCCCCCTTTTTTCTCTCCTTTTTCTGCCCAACATTAGTCATATATGCCTTGCTCACTAAATAAAAACTCTGCTTGTCCTGTCAGCTGTATCCTCTCTCCCTCCATTTTCACCCTTTTACCCTCTGCACTACTTATTACCTGTACTTGTGTCTCACAGCACAACGTAACTGATTGCCGAGTGCTACATATAAATCACCCATAGACTTGATAACCAAGTTTACTATTCTCCCACAAAGTGACTGCTGCCACCTAATAGCCCTACCTACAAACATTAATTCCTAAATGAGAGCGTCTGACCAATTAGACTTAACTGCCTGCTCTAGCCCTATCTGAACTTCTGACTGTTAGCATTCTCATCTCCCCCCTCCTGGTGTAGCCCTGCTTCATTCACCCTTGCTTATGCTCGGGCTCACTCTGCTCCCCTACCCCACCCCCAATCCCACCCACCCAAATCAATTGCACTTATTCTTATCCACTTCTTGCCATTGCCCCTCCCCACCCATCATATCATATCCAATCACATCCCCTCTCTCATTTTCCTCTGCCACTCCCAACCATTTCCTTATTCTATTCTACCCTCCATTGACTCCTACTACTCAGGCTACAACACCGTCCACCTTTCACTTACCTAGCTAATACTGTACTCCACATTACTTAATTCTTATCACACCCTCCTTTTGACCCTCCTCTTACCTTCAAACCACAACATACTGCTACATATACTCCTATCAATACCACTACTTACTGTTTTCACACTAACCACATCCTACCATACTCCTCTAACAGACTTGTATGCCAGTCCCATGTTTCCACTCCCACAATCACAAAACCATACACTTTACTCCTTCCCTATACTATCCGTTCTTTTCTTTCATCTCACCTATCTCCCTAAACTCAAATTCAAATTCTTCCACACCCTCTTAGATATACTCCCCTTTTGTCCTAATCTTCCCCTGCTTCTTTCAGGAGATATTCTTCCTAACTCCGGTCCTACTGCCAACTCTTTTCACCCCTCATCAGCACCTATTTCCACCTCCACCCATATTCCCACTCTATCTCAACCTATCTCTTCTGCACAGCACCTTAGAATCATAGCTCTCAACATCTGTAGTAGAGTAAATCAAGTCCCTAAACCACACTCCTGGATAACATTAAACTCCCCAGACATCTTCTCCATCTCCAAAATGTGGCTAAAACCAGTTTCAAATAAAGACATCCTTCCCTCTGGCTACAATATCTTCTGCCAAGGCAAACTAACAAAAAAGGTAGAGGGGTAGCTGTCCTCGACTCAGAAAACCTCTCTATCCCTCCACTTCCTTCCTCCTCCCCTAGTTCTCATCCTGCCAAAATTCTCATAGTAAACTGCAACCTGAATGATCGTAAAAAGATTGCTATCGCTGCTAACATACCACCCTCTAACAATATCCCTATGCTTGAACCCTTTCTAGCCTGGATCTCACAAACCATCTCCTATGAAATCATTGTTGAAGGGGATGTCAATATCGACTGGAATATTCTCACCACCAACTCTCCTAATGCTAGCATTAATCTATATGGCTTCTCCCAACTCATTACCTCCCCAACTCGTATTAATCAACAATCAAATATCAGCTCCACTCTAGACTGGATACTTACCTCCCACCCCGACCATTATCATAACCCCTATATCCTCCCTGACACATTTAGTGATCACCCCACCTCTATACAGTGTCACCTGTCCCAACCATTAAAAATACACACATATAGGGACTATCACAATCTATGCAACTTCAACCCTGATGTATTTAATCAAACACGCTCATCAATAAAATGGTCTTTTCTTCTGCACTTCCCCCCAAAGAAGCTGTTCTCAAATGTAATAACATCTTAACACTCTCAACTCCCTAGCCCGTTCTAGATGAGTTTGAGTTAAATCCAACTATGCTCCATGGTTAAACAAAAATGCTCTCCCTCATGTGGGAGAGAGAGAACTCACAGAAAACCTGGAATAAACTCAAAATCCCCTCCAGCACTATAGGGAACTTTGAAACAACAAAAAACAAATCAACCTTGACAAGACACTTTTACCTTAACCCTCAGAGTAGCCCCCACTCCAACCCGAAAAAAATTATGGAACACCACTAATAAGCTCCTACACCCTGGAAACCCTACTCCTCCCAACCCCTCCCCAAACAACTCCCCTCGCAAAACTGCCACTTTTCTAAACTCCTCCTTCATAGACTCCATACAAAAACTAAATCAAACTCAACACAAATACCAACCATGACAACCCTCCTACCACTCTACCTTCTCAATCAAGCCAATACCCACAATTTTTTTTATATGTCTCTACTATATAAACTTAAACGTGGCTCCTGTTCAGCTGGCAACCTGGCTCCTTTATACATCAAACTTGCAGGCCCCTCTATTGCCTATCCAATCATTACGGTCAATTCAGGAAAACCTGGTCCCTCGCATCTGAATAAAGTCCTATATTATACCCCTACATAAAGGTGTTAACTCCACCGACCTCTCAAACTTCAGGCCTATTGCTATTCTATCCCCTAGCTCAAAGATTCCTGAAAAGTCTATTCACAAAACTCACTGCACATCTCATTCAGGAAAATCTCCTCACCCCAACCCAACCCAGTTTTCACCCTCATCATAGCACAACTACCGCACTACTGTCCTTTACTGACACTGTCGCCACTTCTCTGAACAACATACTAGTGTTAACCCTCTTCCTTGACCTCTCTAAAGCCTTTGATACTGTATCTCACAACCTCCTGCTCTCCAAACTTTCTCTTAACTGGTTTTCTTCATGCCTAACAAACAGAGATCAATCTGTCAAGTGGATGTCTGCTACTTCTCCTTTCCTTCCCAGTCAAACTGGCATCTCCCAAGGTTCCATCCTGGGTCCCCTACTATTTAACATTTTTCTAATGATCTTTTCTAATCCTGCCCCCACTCAAAACTCATACAATATGCAGACGAGTCTACCATCATCTCTATCTCTGACAATGTATCCCACCTACATACCCTCATTCAAGACACCACACTGTCAAAAGATGGCTCACAACTAACCAACTCCAGACTTAACCCCAATAAAACTAAATTTCTTCTCTTCCTCTCCAAACCTCTCCAGCACCTCAAATCTTCCCTCTCAGTCTCTTCACTAAACACAACTATTCAGGCGAGTCTGACATTAAACTTCTCGGGGTACTCATAGATGAACTAAAATTTGACACCCACATCAACAACTGCATCAAAAATACCCACCAGAAATTAGGACTGCTCTACAGAAATAAAAAAAAATCCTCACACAAGAATCTAAATTATCCCTTGCGCAGGCCTACCTTTTACCTAGCCTACTAAACACTACCACTATCTTCACTAACCTCCAAAAAACTTTGGTAAACAAACTCGAACGTGCATATAACAAAATAGCTAGATTTGCCACTAACCTCCCCTATATCGCTCACCACTGCCTCTACTTATAAAAACTCCACTGGCTAGAATTCCATAATCAACTCCTTCTGCCTCAACTTCACCTGACACATACCATCCTTCACCAACCCCTAGCTTGTCCTTCACTAGCAACTCTCATCTCCACTTATGTCCCTAATCGAGAGCTTCATAGCTCTAACCAACACCTCCTCCAAATTTCAAAACCCAAGAAATCCATAGGAAAAAGTCTTTATAATCACACAGTCTCAACTTCCTGGAACAAACTCCCTCTATATATCACATCATACCAAAACTCTCCCAATTTCAAACTTGCCCTAAAAGAATATCTGCCCAACTCCTGGACATGCCACTGTAAAGATCCTACTTGAAGCAATTCCTCCCCACCTTATTCTCCCTCTCAACCACTTTCTCTATCCTTCTCACAGTTTATAATCTCCTGCTTGCATGTTTCACTTCTATTTTCAATAATTAGCACCTTTTGCAATCCTAATTTCTTGTATTACATACCTCTCATCTATATTCTATGTCAACTTCTCTGTCCATTCGCTACTATCCCCCTACTAGACTCCACTCTATACCTAAAACGTTCCTACTTCTCTCCTTCCCTTTCCACATTCATGACCTTATCTCCTCCTTCTCTACTCTGCTCCTGTACATGTCAATCCATGTATTTTTAAGGTGGTCTGCTTCAAAATTTGTATAAGATGAAACACATTCTTATTATATGTATGCTTAAATATGTACTTCATTGTAACAAATTTAATTTTGTATTCGAAGCTTTTCTTATCTGCTAAAAAAAGGCATCTGTCCAGCCAGAGTAACCCGATTAACAAATGGCAAATAAAAAAAAAAATAAAGACTGACATATGGCTAAACAAGTTGGGTGTCACTGTCAAATCCCCTTCTGACAGAGAAGACCACAGCAAGAAGGTATATTTAAAAAAGCCTGGCATATTGTAAATTAGCTTAAAGAAATTTCTAATGAGTGCTGAAAATGCAAAACAGTTTTGTGGAAGGCCATTTACAGGATTAAGAGTATGTTGGGTGAATGTGGTGCTGGTATATAAAAGTTTGTGGGGGGGTGCAGGGTGCTCATCCCTGAAAAAAAAAACACTTTGATGTTCAATTAAAGTGTTTTTTGGTGATGTAGCTTAAATTTCCCAGTCTCCTCCTCCAACTCAAAGCTGTCTACACCACTTAGCATTTACCCTTCTCCTTCCACCTAGAATGAGCAGGCACTCCCTCTCTCCACTGGGCGCTCTCACTACCTAGGCTACTAGTCAAACCCATACTAAGACACAGTCACGGCTTTATCCATCTATAGCACAAGGAAATCCAGGGCAGGGAATAAGAGACATATCTGAGCTGGGAGCCCTGCTCTTTATCACTACATTGGTGACAGATGTTCAGAATGTCAAATTGAAAAGATTGTTAGTGACCAGTCATGGTGGCCAGACTCTGAGAAAAGCGGGAAGATGGTTTGTATTTTTCTCCCTTCCTCACTCTTCTCCAAGTTTGTACAACTTTAAATAAGTGAAAGTTATAATGCTACAAGAAAGATGGCTGCTACCATGCTACAGGATGTAATGATTTTTGCAGGCCAGCATGTATGAACCCCCTCCACCATCCAACACTGAAATTTCCAAACCCCATATCATCATACTTGCAATCTCTTCTCAGTTTCTGAATAAAATGTAATCCAGAAAAAGCACAATAAATAAAAATTAGAAATGGCAGTAGACAAAGAATTATATAGAACATATCTGCTACAAGATTCTCACTGCATGAGAAAGTAAGAGAATGTGCACCAGTTTTAATATTGCCAGCATTGGTGGTACAACTGGTAGCACACACACTTCTGGTGCAGAAGGCTGTGGGCTCTTATTTCCACAACAGGTAGATTGATTGGTGACAATGTAGTGCAGCATAAGGGAGTGCTATACTCCTATCCTTTGGAAAAGACATTAAACTGAGGCCGTATCTGTTTGGCTGGTGGTAGCTCAGGTGGATGCAAAAGAACCCATGACACACATTGAAAAGAGGAGGGGTCCTTTATTTTCTATACTTATTTACAAACTATACCGTTTTTATTTACAATATATGCAATGTATCTCATTCACAATAAATAGAAAGTATACACAGAATGTAAACATTTTTTATAAACTGATACATGAAATAATACATTCCTTTTTTTTTTCAAAATGATTTCTTCATTTTTCATTATTGGACCCCACTACAGTTTCTACAACCAAAATCTTATTTTTTAACATATTTGGTTGATTCTACCTTTCAGTGAACAAAATTACCTCCACTATGATTTCATTATTATCCAAATTATAGAATATATATGTCTATTCTAGTAACAATTTTTCAACTTGTTCCCATAATATCCATACTTAATATCCATTTTTAGACTATTTGCATCCATATAATTTTCTAAATATTTCAGATCACCTTATTCCATATTGATTTAACTTTTTTACAACTCAAAAAAATGTTCACTAGTTTCAAATTGATTAGAATATATATAGTTTATGTTTTGCTTTTAACGGCATATTTGCTTTAACTGGCAACTTCTGTATCATTAACCTCCACAGAAAATTTTGACATTTCCACATGTTTTTATATCTTATCATACTTGCCTTAACTACAACCCTCTTGTCTTTACACACCTTTCCAAGGATAAATGTAAAAGAAATTGTTTATATTATGATACCATAACTTCCTATCTTTTTCAGTTTCATTAACTTTTAATTTCCAAAGCAGAATTTTGACTTGATAATTATTAATTTCATTTTCATATAATAATCTTCTCTTAGAACTAAAATTATTCATCCATTCGTTACCATAGTTCGCTTTTAAATATCTCACCAATAATGAATTGTCATTATCCTTCAGACTTTAAACAAATAAATACGTGAAACAAATTTAAAGAAGCTGCAACACTGTAGGATTTAACAATCGTAAGCCACCTTATTTTTTCACATATAAAATTCCTCTTTTAACTGGATTTAAGTTTGAACCCCAAATAAATGAAAATATAATGCTATAAAATACTTTTTCAAAAGCTAATGGGATAATAAAGACACTTGCCAAGTAAGCAATTCTAGTGAATAAAATCGAAGTATACTTTTTTTTTCTTAAAATAGAGTCTAAAAGTCCTCCAAAACATACAAGTGTTTTTCATGACTTTATTTTTCTTCCCATATAGCTTTTATACCTTTTCTTTTCCCAAACGTCAAACCAAGTAATTTTAGACTTCTATTAAAATTAATACCTCCTAGCATACCATAATAACCTATGTGACATTCAGACAATATCCCACTGGAATGCCAACAATACATGGCATCCTTTACTATCCTGGGTCAGTAACTAAGGAGCTTCGATCCTCACTACTGACTCCAATATGACACTATCACTTAAACAGGAGAAATATTTCACAATTTCACCTAAGAGCACAAGAACATGCTCTATAACCTGGGACTGGACTGTATACTCATGTCCACCCCAAAGTAACTCCTTATTGCACACTTCAGAGCAATGTGTCCCAGTTTAAGACCTCTGATACACTTGCACTTAAATAAAATCTTACACATCCAAACACTTCTGGGAAAGCCCGACACAGATTTCCAGCTGCGCTCCTTCCCCCAAATAATACAGTAACATGATGCCACCAATCAGACAGCCTGCATGCCCCTTATAAAGGGATGTCCAATTTGGGGCATGCCTTCGTTGAAGGTTGTGCGTCAGGGCTGGTAACCCGGTACGTAAAAATCCACTACCAATCATTAGCGGACCGGAGTTCTGCTGTGGTGACCCCTAACTGGGAAAAGCTGAAAGACACAAACAAACAAGATATTAAAAGAAATGATAGCAAATTATCTAAAGCAGCCAGGCTTTCAGAGTGGCACAAGAAGTTATCAAAGCAGGTATAAGCAAACTCAACTCACTAAAGAAAACCCTGACTGACCAGCCACAATGTGAGTTAATAAAAATATTTAATAATGAGCAAAATGATTAAAAATATAAAACAATAAATTCAGATAAACAGAACTCAGTCACCAGGAAAATGAAATTAATACTGAAGGATAGAAATCCAACATTTAGAAAAACTGATTAGTTATAATTTTCCTGTCTGATTAAAGAACACTGCCACTGATCTAAACTAAATTATTACAACAGAGTAAAGGCAGGCTTACAGTTCTTGGGGAGTCTTTTTGTGTATCCACTGCACAGTACAACTATTAACTGGCAACTATAACTGGCTGTTAACTGACAAAAACTCTCTTCAGCAGGCTCTTTTACAGACGAGCTTAACTGCCATAACTGTTCCAGTTCTAATTTTAATTTCATATTTTGAAAATCAACCAACAGCTGTTTACTAAAATCCCTTCCTGTCTTTCAGCATCTGACAGTAACACACAGAAATTGTCAACATTCCGATGACATCATCTGCAGATCAGCTGATCCTGAGACCATATGGATTTAGAATCTTCTTCACAAATGTGCAGTTAGAACTGTAAAGGAACACTGCTCAAGTCTTAAACATTCTGTACAGAAAGATTATAAATCAGCATGCAAGAACTTTACAATATCATAGTAGTCATGCTGGCATGTATTGACACAGGTTAATATGAAATTATGTACAAAAACTTCAGCCAGACATCTTAGCACAAACAAAAGTGTCTAATTTCTTCAAAACCTAAACCTACAAAACCTACACTTTTATCTTTATTAATAGAAAAAAACTATGTCTAGTACAATTTCCTGTAAATAACTAATCACATTAACCATAGCTTTTTGATCTCTTGTAACAAGAATATCATCATCTGCATGCAACATAATCGGACTATTTATATCTGCATTGTTTATGTAGTCCATATCTCTCATGTCCATATTAACTTGAGTCGAAACATTACTGATACAAAAACAATACTGCTCAAAGGACAACCTTGTCTTATCCCCTTTTCAATCACAGTTTATTTACTAAGCTACCCATTTATTAGAATCTTAATTATATTTAGCCTATCAGCAGTAACACAATCCGATGTAATCTTATTACTTATATTATAAGCATCAAATATTTTCAATAGGATGTTATGCTGAAGTGAATCAAAAGCTTTGGTTAAATCACCCACCATTAATTTTTTGAACCTCCTTATATAAAATATCCTCCACGATTTCTCTAACCACTAACAAAAAATCCTGTACATTTTTACCTTTTACACCATATGTATTTTTATTTACAATCTTACTTACCTTACTTTCCATTCTTTTTTGCAAAATTTTCATAAATACCTTAGTGTTATCAATACTACAGGTCTACAATTCTGTATTTCACACCTGTCTCCTTTTTCTCATATAACCACTACACAGGTCTTTATACTGAAAACTCTAACCATTCATTTAATACTTTTAAAAATAGCTTTTTTGAATAACTATTATAGCTTTATACATTTTATACTCTACCCCATCTGGACTCGCAGCAAACTGCACATATACTTTTCCTAAAATATTTCCAATTATTCCATTTTAATTCTTTTTTCGAAATCCCTATGGTCTTCCTCTGAAAAACAAAACTACTTACTTTCCATTCCTTAGTACAGTTTACATTTTTTCTCTAAAATTTTCCTTAACATATCCTTCCACTATTTCCATAATCTTATCTTGCGCAGTTTGTACTACACCTGACCTTTCATTTAGCTCATAAAATCATTTTCCCTAATTAGTTTACTTATATAAAGTGCAATTTCTTCCTTTCCATAAAAATATCTTTGTTTATATAACAAATACTGTATTTTCTTTTTATTTAAATCATGTAGGTCCTGTTTTCTAATAAAATTACCTAAAATCTTTCTTCATTCTTTTCTAAGCTACCACAAACATCCTTACTCAATTGGTCATAACATATTACCTCATCTTTCTTCTTTTTATATTTTCCCAGCTTATACAACATTTTTTGTTACATTCTGTTTAAACAATAGCCACCATTCAGACCAAGCTTTATAAAAACACCTCATCCGTATATGATCCTTCCATAAATTTAATACATCCATCTACTCTTCTTTATCCCATTTAACCTCATTAATCCTTTTCATTCCCTTTCCTATTTTTATACAGTCAGAATCATTTTCTAAAGTAATCCATACAGCCCTTTGACCCAAAAATCATGTCTCTAATTACCTTTCCTCCATAATTTTCAACCCTGCCAAAATTAGAAACTATATTTCTGTTTTATGTTCACCTCTCCTATAAGTCCAAGTACTCTTACTCTAAATACACAAATACCCACATCTTACAATGTCCATCATCATTTGAACACCATATGCTTTCGTTTTATTTTGCCTTATATTACAATTAAAGTCACCTGCAAGAATTAAATTTAGGTTTTCTCCTATATACTAAACTATATATCTTTAAACATCCGATGTTAAGTTGTCTATCTCGCCTTCTATTCTTGCTGGTCGGGGTTCGGAGCCGAGGCCATCTTCAAAAGCTCGAGAGCTGCTTACTGGCTCGAGGCCCCCCTATTACCCATGATGCCTGGTGCCTAGATACCCATATCTCGTTTGCCGCTTCTGCTGCGAGGTTGTTCTACTGGCTCAGGTCATATAAGCTTCTTTATTATTACTGTTATTTACTGTTATTTGCCTGTAAAAATTACTGTATTGTAGTAGAATTAGTTGTTAGACTCTATTCATTGTTGTTAGCTTTTTCCTCTAAGTAGCTTTCCCTTCCTAAGAAGCTCGTTTAAATTAGAGAGTTACCCCTTCCCCCCCTTCTCTCCCTTTTCCACAGAAAGGTTCTTTCCGTTTGAGTTAGAGGTTAACCTTTCTTTTCTATCTCCTTTAAAAAAAAAAAAAAAAAAACTTTCTCTATAACCTGTAGTGTTAGTGATAAGTTTGTTTTTCTTTTGTGGTAGTAGTATTTGTAGTGGGTTGTGGTAACTGTAGGGTATTAATATTTTTTATCGGTTACCTTAACTTTTTGTGTGAAAACTTGTCCTTGGTTTTCTTCCAAGAATGTCCAAGGATCTAAAACCGTCCGGATTCAAGAAGTGTGACTCATGCTGTCAGAAGATGTCTCTGATAGATGGTTACACTTCTTGTGTTTACTGTCTGGGCGCTGTGCACCTGCAGGACTCTTGCTCCATCTGTCATGTCTTCAGTCCAAGAGTCCTGCAGGAGCGCAAAAATAAATTGATTCTGAGGGGTCTGCTTAAACCCCAAGATTCACCATCAAGGTCTCAGCCGGTGAAATCTTCCAGGCCACCTAAACTGTCGGCTCCTAGTTCGGAGCCATCGTTGGATGAAGCCACACAATCCATTCCGGCTTCGGCTGGGACCGATGTCCCTCCCTCCCAGTCGGCACTGACACGGTCTTCGGAGCCGGCTGAGAGTCGAAACAGATCCAGGTCTCCTTCTTTGGAGTCAATACGTTCGGCTCCAAAGTCGCCCCTGCTCCAATTGGAGCGTAGTCACTGATCATCCCACTCTTCTCGGTCCTCTAGACTTTTGGACCATGATTTGGAAAGAGTGGTCAATAGGCTCTTGAAGTCGCAGGCCCTTGCCAAAATGTTGTCCAGCCCTCCTCATCATGAGTCGGCTCCGTCCACAGCTATTGATATTCCTCCTCTGACTCTTCCTTTGAGCTTGGAGCTTGAGTTCATTGGGGTTCGAGTCGTGGAACCGTCGGCGCCGATACCCTCCCTTTCAGTTCCTTCGTCGGCTCAGATCCCTTCCATGGTACCTTCCCTGGAGGGATGTGGGTGCCGAGACTCCCTCATCGGCTCCGAGGGGGCGAGTGGCATCGGACCTTTGTCCGACCCCGCTCTCCCTCTCAGTGCTTCGGTGCAGGTGAGCTTGGCTCCCACATCTGCCTCGGAGCAGTCTCCCTCGGTGCGGGAAGGGCTTGTGGTTTTGTCAGAGCCTGAGCCTTCTCTACATCCAGGCAGGGATGCCTTCGAGGTGATGAGGAGTGTACTGGCCCGAGTCAGTCCCACGATCGACCCCATCAGCTCCTCCCCCTAGGGTGCCTGCGTCAGCCTCTGCCCTTCTTCCAGACCCTAAGCATGGGGATCCAGCGCTCCAGGACACCCCCTTGGATGTATCCTCCTCTTCCGAGGCCTCCCCTGATCTTTCAGAGGAGCCACCTCGCAAGAGAAAATGCAAAAGAAAGCAAGTTGACTCCTCCTAGTCTATTACATCAGATACAGACTTAGAAGAGTCGGAAGGGTCCCCGAGATACCCCTCTGAAGATGTCTCCTTCTCAGACATCCTTAAGATGCTTAGGCAGAGGGGAAACTGGACTACCCTAAGCCCTTCAGAGGATGAGTCGGTATTCCTGTATGGGTTTGGATCCAGACTTTCCACCTCCTGGGTGTCTCCCCCTTTCGACCCACTGATGTCTGTGGTGGCTCGAAGGGCATGGACGGCTCCAGACATAGTGAAACCGACCCCTAGAAGACCTGCAAAATTCATTACTGCTCCGCAGGACAAACCGTTCTTGACCAAGGGTGTCCCCATTGATGCCATGGTGGTAGCAGCGGCCACAAAGGAGGAGCTGGCTGAAACTTCTTCATCTGTCCATCCCCCTAATAAGGAGTCCAGAACGATGGACAGATATGGGAAGCGGATGTTCTCTACAGCGACCTTTTCCATGCGGTCCCTGAATTACCTGTGCCACTTTACCCGTCTTCAGAGGGATCTCCTGAAAGTGCTTGGAGATGCCCTCCAAGATCCATCAGCTGAGTGGGCCCAGGCTAAGGCAGCCTTCCAGCTGGCGACTCTTAATTCGGTGGTAAACTCCTCCATGTGGCTCATTTCGTATGCAGCCAATGGTGCGAGTAGAGCCACAGGCACAGGCGTGGCCCTAAGGAGGCACGCTTGGATGCGGCTATGTAACTTTGCAGAACCTTTCAGAGAGTCTTTCACCAACACCCCCTTTGATGGTTCCTCTCTCTTTGGATCACAGGTGAAAGATACCCTTACCAGGTGTGAGCAGGAAGGCAAGACTCTCTCTGCTGTAGGAGTCTGTTTTTCCACTCCCTTCAGACCATATCCCTAACGGTCAGAAGAGTGGGAAGATGTGGTTCCGGAAATCCCAAGGAGCCTTGCCGGATACACGTGGTGAGTTTCCCTCCAGAGGCAGAGGAGGGAACAATAACAGACGCTGCCCTTGTGGAGCAGGGGGTCCGCAGAACCAGGGCAGTAGAGAATCCTTCTCTGACAAGCCCTTCCAGCATCCCTGAAGGGTTGCCCGGCTGCTCACCTCTGGAGGCAGTCGGGAGAAGACTATCACTGTACCTAGGAGCCTGGCAAGCCATAACACAAGACAAATGGGTACAGTCCGTCATACCCGGAGGCTACAGAATCCCCTTCATTCGCACCCCCTTAAAGTCATACAAGTCCCTTCCAGATGTACCACCCAATCTAAGGGACCAAGCAGTGCAAGAAGTCTCAAAACTGCTAAGAAAAAGGGCCATCGAGCAAGTCCCAGCAGACCAACAAGGATCCGGAATTTACTCAAGGTTCTTTTTGGTACCAAAAAAGACAGGGGACTGGAGACCCATTTTGGATCTCAGCAGACTAAACAAGTTTGTACAAAGAACAAAATTCCGGATGGTCACGCTTCAGTCTATTTTACCTTTTTTGGGTCAGGACAATTGAATGTGCTCCATAGATCTTCAGGATGTGTACTACCACATAAAAATGGACAGATGCTTCCGAAGATTCCTCTGCTTCCGGCTGGGAGCCAGCCATTATCAGTTCAGAGCTCTGCCCTTTGGTCTCACCCCAGCCCCAAGGGTGTTAACCAAATGTATGGCAGTAGTTACCGCTCATCTGAGATGGCAAGGATTTCAGGTGCTTCCATATCTTGGAGACTGGCTCCTCACTGCTACCACCAGACATCACTTTCTGCGAGCCAGAGACTGCACCATCAACACTTGCTCCAGGCCAGGTATCACAAAAAATTTCAAAAAGTCTGCATTGTTGCCCTGTCAATCTATCACCTTTATAGGCGCAAATTTAAATACCAAAGACATGTTAGCGAGCTTCCCACCAGACAGGGTTTCAGTGATTCGTCAGCATGTCAAGGTTTTATTAGCATGCAAAAGGATTCAAGCCAGGTTTGTCCTTCAAACACTAGGTCTCATGGCAGCAGCTATCGTACTTGTTCCCCTAGCTCGTTTTCACATGAGGATTCTGCAGTGGCTTCTTTTCATCCAATGGTTCTTCCAGCAACTTCCCATGTCTTACACAATTATGATCACTCAGAAACACCTTGCATGGTGGATGGTCTCCACATCAGTGTTCCACGGCAGACCATTTGTTCTTCCCCCTCCAGTGGCTACAGTGACCACGGACACCTCCCTGATCGGGTGGGGGGGCATTATCAGGGCAGAACAGTCCAAGACACCTGGCAACCTCACGAGTATCATCTGCACATAAATGTCTTGGAGATGAGGGACATGCTCTTAGCGTTGCAGGCTCTTCAGGACTCTCTTCCTACCGGGACCATTGCAGTTCAAATGGACAATATGTCCGTAGTGTGGTACATCAACAAGCAGGGCGGAACAAGGTCCTACCCCCTATGTCGAGAAGCACTCAGACTCTGGCAATGGGCGTTCTCTTCCCAACGGTTTCTGACTGCAACGCACATCCCTGGGAAGTCCAACATTATAGCAGACAGACTGAGCAGAGCAATTCTCATGCCTCATGAATGGTCTCTGAACCAGGTGGTTGCGGACCAAATCTTCCGCAGATGGGGCCAACCTTGCTGCGACCTTTTTGCAACTCCCCTCAACAAAAAGTGCAGCAATTTCTTCTCCCTCCTTCTACTCCCCGGGCATCCCCCCAGAGACGCTCTAGTCCACGATTGGCCCCAGGGACTTCTTTATGCATTTTCTCCTTTCCCCCTCATACTGAAGTTGATTCAGAAGGCTACCGTTTCGAGTTGCAAAATGATCCTCATTGCTCCTTACTGGCCTTGACAAATTTGGTTTCTGTTCCTGCACTCCTATCTTCTCGAACAGCCTTGGACTCTGGACCTAGTTCCAGACCTCCTGATTCATCAATCGGGCGGGCTGCACCAATCCCTGCACACACTCCAGCTCACAGCGTGATTGCTCCACTTCCAACCCTAGCCAGGCTCCCAGATATTTCCCCATCTGTGAGAGAAATCCTTTTGTCATTACACAAGTCTATGACCAGAAAAACTTACGCTAGTAAGTGGAAACGTTTTTCTTCCTGGGCAGAGGCAAAAAGCATAGACCCCTTTTCAGCCCCAGTGCACTCCATTTTTGAATTTCTAGCAGAACTCTTCCATGCTGGTTCTGCTTCAGCTACAATTACAGTCCAGTTAGCAGCAATTTCAAATTTTCACATTGGCCTGTTGGATACCAGTATCATGTCCCATAAGCTGTGTAAAGCCTTTCTCAAAGTTCAGGCCCCCAGTGAGAGATCCTATACCACTGTGGGATTTAAATTTGATTTTAACTTCGCTAATTTTGCCCCCTTTCAAACCTGCAGCTTCTTGTTCGCTGAAGTTCTTATCTTGTAAAATCCTATTCCTGGTAACTATTACTTCAGCCAGAAGAGTTTCGGAACTACAGGCTCTTTCTCTCCGTCCCCCATACCTCATGTTCCACAATGACAGGGTTGCTCTTAGGACTAATCCATCCTTCCTTCCTAAGGTCTCTTCAGAGAGTAACTTGAATCAGTCTATAGACCTTCCTGTGTTTTTCCCTAACCACTCCAACAGGGTGGAATATAAGTTGTATCAGTTAGATGTTCACAGGCAGCTATGCTTTTATTTGCACAGAACCAAGGACATTAGAAAATCAGATCAACTTTTCCTGTCTTATGCAGTAGGTAAACAAGGTCTTCCGGTCTCCAAAGTAACCTTATCCAGGTGGTTGACTTCTATCATCACATTCATATATCAACTGAGGAATAAAGAATTGCCAGTTAAACCAAAAGGTCACTCCACCAGAGCTTCAGCTACTTCGGTGGCCTTTCAGGCTAGGTTGCCTATGGAATCTATTTGTGCTGTGGCTACATGGGCCAACCCACATACTTTCATTTAGCATTACAAGTTGGATTTGGTTTCCAGGAGCAAAGCTGACTTTGGTTCCACTGTTCTGAAGAGTCTTTTCCGATGAGCCACCCAGGTTTTTAGGTGCTAGGGACCCTGTTCCAACCAGCAAGAATAGAAGGCGAGATAGACAACTTAACATAAAGAAGTTATGTACCTACCATAATGTTCCATGTTAGTTGTCTTCTTCTCGCCTTCTTTCTTGCGTCCCCCCTCCATCCCCCTATCCTAGTGGACCGAGCAGAGTTCTTCTTGATTTTTCACTGGCTGAGTCGTCTCTGGCTATTCCTTTCTGACAAGTAGTCTCTCCAGTAGGATTTATGCATTCTAGGATAGGATTCCCTTATTATTGTGTCTGCAGTTAGACTTACCAAATGAGATCTGGGTATCTAGCGCCAGGCATCATGGGATATAGGGGGGCCTCGAGCCAGTAAGCAGCTCTCAAGCTTTTGAAGATGGCCGAGTCGAAGCCGAGGATAGTCTCCGAACCCCAACCAGCAAGAAAGAAGGCGAGAAGACAACTAACATGGAACGTTATGGTCGGTACATAACTTCTTTTTCTATCTATTTCTTTATTACAAATGCATAAAATCATAAAAATCTGATTTCTCCATCTTACATCAGGAATGGTAGCACAGCCTATAGTAAGAAAGGTAACATCTAAAACTTTTATTGTTTCCGTATACAAAATTATTCCTGAACATCTCTCCCCAAATTAAAAATTACATTTTCCCCACCACACTTCCAATTGTCTTTCTGCATTTAATAAAAAAACTAGTATCCTCTAATAACATTGTCCTCCCTCTCATACCAATCAAGTATACATAATCTCCTTACAACATTCTTTAAAGTATTAACATTTAATTGTAATGTAAAAAACACCAACCAAGAGCAATGCAATGAAGAGCATATAGTCCAGGAGTAATCAAGATATCTCCAGCAGTTAAAAATGATGCTTCATCAGACCAATTCAATTGTCAATACAACAGGATTTAAATACTAAGACATCCAAAAATCACTGCTCTTAAAGAAATACAATCCATATAAAAACTCAACAAAATTAGAAAGTACATGGAAAATGTGATCATGGTACATTCAATATTTAAAAACTTAAAACAATTGATACATATACACTCAAATTTGTAATGGACCAAACAAGTCCATTGATCATATGAGTGCCATCAACAATGATTCAAATATGCCTCAGTGTATATACACATGCCATGTCATATATTAAATAAAAATGTATAAATAAATTTATGTGAACATTAAAAACATACATGTATATAACAATAAAACTCGTCTAAAAAATTAATTTTGGGACATGTGCTATATCTTGAGTCTCCTCATTTTCAAATAAGGCTTAACTGGTACTTTCCCATTCAATCCTGGGGGCTTATCTGACCTGAGCTTTATAATCCAATCACTCTCCTTGGATTCGGTCAGATTTGACATATCCCCTTGCCTAAATGAATCATACAATTTCTCAACTATCTTAAATTTAAATGTATGTTCTATGCCAACTTCTGCAGTATGTTTGGCCAGGGCGTTGTGCAAAGAGCCCTTTCTGATGTGATATATATGCTCACGCATTCTATCCCACTTCATGTGCCAATAGCTACGCCAATTTGGTGATGGCTGAATGGGAGTTTAGGCATATGTTTACCAGCAATTTATATTGTAGGTATGTACCTTTTTACAGGCAAGAAATGAATGATATGACCAGCTTCCTAAAATTTACCCATGAGTCATCTGAGACCAGGATCTCCTTTTTGGATATCTTTGTGGAGAGGTTGGATGGGGGTATCATAAACACTGGCCTGTACAGGAAAGCATGTTATAGGAACTCTTTCCTCCATCGACATAGTATGCACCCTGGCCATATTTATAAGAATATAGTGAAGGGCCAGGTGATGCGAGTTTCCAGGTATAATCCAAGTGATGTAGGCTTTGCTGCAGAGATAAATAGCCTTGAATTAATGTTGAGAGAGAGAGGATATACTGATAGAGATCTATCTGCAGGCATGCTGGATATAGACAATCTAAGGAAGGGTAGAGCTGCACCCTATTTTTCGAATAGATCAGTGAATATGGGTGATAACTATCAGGGTGGGGGAAGTTGCCCTGGAGGAGGAGGAGTTGTTTGTCCAGTCTATTACACCAGAGATGTAGGGAAGATTAAAGATGTCATTAATAAACACTGGCATGTATTGTCAGTTGATCCTGCCATTAAGGATGTAATTGGAGACAAACCCAAATTTGTTTATAAAAATAAAAGAAATCTTAAAAGCCTGTTGTGTTATCCAAAGGCTCATTTGTATAGTGCATTCATCCTAGTGGGTTTGGTCCCTATAGAACATACATTTAAATTTAAGATAGTTATATGTCAAATCTGACCGAATCCAAGGAGAGTGATTGGATTATAAAGCTCAGGTTAGATAAGCCCCCAGGATTGAATGGGAAAGTACCAGTTAAGCCTTATTTGAAAATGAGGAGACTCAAGATATAGCACATGTCCCAAAATTATTTTTTTAGACGAGTTTTATTGTTATATACATGTATGTTTTTAATGTTCACATAAATTTATTTATACATTTTTATTTAATATATGACATAAGCTTATATGTTAGTTAAATACACTGAGGCATATTTGAATCATTGTTGATGGCACTCATATGATCAATGGACTTGTTTGGTCCATGATTTGTTACCACGAACATATGTTTTGTTTTATTTTAAGTAGGTACGTTATAGTACAAATTTGAGTGTATATGTATCAATTGTTTTAAGTTTTTAAATATTGAATGTACCATGATCACATTTTCCATGTACTTTCTAATATTGTTGAGTTTTTATATGGATTGTATTTCTTTAAGAGCAGTGATTTTTGGATGTCTTCCCGCCAAGTTTAGTATTTAAATCCTGTTGTATTGATAATTGAATTGGTCTGATGAAGCATCAGCCTTACATCTTGCTTGGATATCGTTATTGGATGTGCTTTTAACTGCTGGAGATATCTTGATTATTCCTGAACTATATGCTCTTCATTGCATTGCTCTTGGTTGGTGTTTTCTACATTATTATACAGTGCTATTGAATCTGGTGATTTTAACATTTAATTGTAGTTACTTTACAAAACATTTAATGCAGTTACTTTTTTCTATTTAACGTTTGCCTTTCCTTGTCCTTCTATCATTTTTCTTTTTGTCTCAAACTCTTTTACCAAAAGCACTTCTTTTGTGTTTAAATTCTATTTTATATCTTCAGCGTCACTCAGCCCTGATTCTTCACTCTTTTTTTTTTTTCCTTGGGAGGAAAAACTTTCATTACTGAGTTTTTGTAAGTCTTCTTTAGCTTCCAAATCATTTACTTCTGCACATTCTATTTGTATATTCTATTATCTTTTCTTCTAATTGTAAGCACTCTTGGTACTATTCTCTTAATGCTTCTACAATGTCTTGCTCTACCTCATTTACTTTATAGTCACATTACTTCCTCAGGTGTCTTACATTTAAAACACTGGATTTCACAATTTCTTATATCATATCCTATCCCAATACAACCAAAACATTTCCTGTGTTTTACAATTACTCTTCAATGACCAACTTTCATACACAGAAAATACGTCTTTGGCTGACCCCAGTATTTTACCATTCCTTTGTCCCCTTCCACTTTTATAACACTTGGAATATGCACAATGCTTTCATTTTCAAATTGTAAAACACTGTAGTCCCATGCACCCATCCATAAACCTCTATCATATATTTAATAATTTTTTTCAATCTAAGTTCTGAATTGTATGTTAATTTTTTAGGCTCTCTTTGAAAAGCTTTAAATACGCAATGGTTCCAAGGCACACAGTCTTTTATTTTCTCCTAAAAAGTTCTCCATAGCTTTATCAGTCTGAAAAATAATGTCACAGAATGTCTCTAGTAATATGACTGAATGCCCTTACCGCATATGTTTTAAATCCTAAAGATGTTATTTCATCCCATACCGTGTATCTGACCATTCCTCCTTTCTTTTTGATTCATACCCTAAAACGACTTCCTTCTTTCTCCACATACAGATTTCTTTCCTTCTCCCTACCATGTCAGCATTTGACTTTCTTGCTCTTGACCTGTGCAATTTCTTCACCCTATATCTTTTTCTTTAAGTTACTCCACAATACATCATTGATACTTTCTGGTTCACTAAATCTGGAAGTACATCATCCCTCAACAAAACTCTGTTGTCTATCACTGAAGAGTTTTTTGAAATGCCTCTTCAGAGTCCAATTATAATTTCTCCTCTCCACCTTTCTCGCCTTCAGAATGCTCCCTTTCTCAATTTTCTTACATAACAGTACACCTTCCAAAAAAAGGATCAACTGCCTTTGCTTTAACACCTTCTTCCTCAGTTAGCAAACACTTCACTGTAAAATCGAATGTACTTTCTTCCATTAAACGCTCTTTCTTCTATAGCACCATGTTCCAAACACTCCATCCTTGTTGAATTCCTGGTTTCAATTAGCTCCCTCTGTGCTCAGAACAGAGACCAGATGTGCTATCACAATTAGCATCCCCATAAGCAAAAAGGGTAGTGGAAATTCTCAGATGCCTTTTGCCAAATTCACCTAGTAGCATAAACACCACCTATGGTCTCCCCTGAAAACAGGCTCTTGGCCTAGTGAGACTATATTATATATAAATTTTTAAACAGACACTAAAATATAGGGAAAACTGGTAGTTCACAGACATCAAAATTGCTGGCTGAGCCTCCTTAAAAATCAAAAAAGGAAATAAAAGGAACTACAGCCAATTTCAGATGAGACTTCAAAGCAGTTGCATAACTTATTCAGACATTGATACTTTATTGAAAAATAAAAGATATAGGATCTGGGTCAATTACCAAGTGATCTACCCAAGAGGTTATTTCAAGCCTAGCCATTTCATCCCAATATAATACCACAGAGATGTTAATTAATATCCAAGATTACATTTAGTAATGAATGCCCATGTCCAGGAGAGTTATGGGTGTTATTTCTGGTAAGAATTTATGGTGCCCCATCCACTCGTCCAGGTTCCTTTAGGACAGTGTCATAGAGGGGCACTGTTTCAGATAAATAGGCAGCCTATTCGAAACGCACGGCAGTCAGTGGGAGATAAATCTGCCCCTCCATGGCCTATTAAAGTCGCAGGCCTTATTTAGGTCTCTGGAATGGGTAACCCTAGCCCAGTTTTATTTATGGATATGCAGTAAGTTCATTAAGTTTTGGTCTGGATTGCTCTGTAAGCCAGGCATAAGTCTCCCCTAAGTCATCTATATGATATACAGTAAAGTAATGGTCTGTGTATGGCACATACTGGAGTCCCCTGATTTTCTTTATTAGAAACTCTGACGTTTGCTGCAGGTGCTTTGTACCATACATGGCAAATGGGGTGCTGTACTCAACTATGGGCCAGATTAGTGCAGAGTATAGAGGGATTATAACCTCTTTTGCTGTCAAGGTGATGTCATTATTAATCAAGTGTACTACATAGAAAACACTCATTACCACAATAGACACACAGCGGTTGAAGTTAAGGTCACAGTCAACTTGTGAAACCACGTCCCTTACCACTTCCTGGGTACTTAAGGTATTGTTGTTGATTTGACATTGTGAAGGGACATTGTTTGTGCCAAAGGGAATGATGCATTTCTGCAAACTTGGTCAGCCACAACACCTTAGTTTTGTCCTGAACTTCTGAGATGTATATACCAAGCAGTAAGGGGGACCAGCAAGTACACCTGTGGCACCCTGCTTGTAACAGGTCTGCTGGTTAATGTGGAGTCGCCCACTTTCACAGTATGTCCAGTTTGTGAGCCAGTTAGCAACCCATCTTACAAAGAAGGGGTTACCATTCAGTTTGATAGGTTTATTGGTAATGCCAGAGTGTGGGATTTTAGTTGCCAAGTTGAGGTATGCTGTGTGCACAAACCTGCCCTCATCAATGGTCCTGGCCACATTTTCAAAAAAAATCCACAAGATTTAACAAGCAGGATCTGCCCTTGATGAAACCAAACTGGATAGGATCCAGGGTTTGGAGGTCAACTATGTCTTTATTGAGGAGGTCCATAATGATACGTTCCATGGACTTGCAGATGAGGCTGGTCAAGCTTATTAACTAGATGACTGCTTTCACCTTTAGTGCTTCATCAGATCTAAATGAAAAGGTATGTACTTACCATAATGATAGATCTGTGTTGTCTGCTTCTGTCCTTCCTCAACAGATGGGTCTTCGAATCACCAGATCCAACTTTGGCCCCGCAAGCTTTGTATCTGGTGCTCAGACTACTCCACTTATCACCCCATGACAAGCAAGTTTGTCTGGAATACCACAGTACAGTAAACTAGCCCCCAGGAATACTAGGAGACTTTAGAAAACAGTTCTATCATAGCGTAGAGAAAAAGAAACCAAATGTTAGCTGTAGGCTTGAAATATAACTTTACTGTAACCAAGGTTAGGGTCAGCCAATACGATCCATCTTCTGAGACTCCTTATCAGGAGGATGGACCGAGGAACTATCTTGGTGGCAGCCGCCACCACCATGGCATCTACCAGAGAATCTTTACTCCACGCTGTCCTATCCACAGGGGGACTAAGGATCTTATCTGGTCTCCTGGGGATTGGCTGGTACAGTGTCTGGCTCCTTCCATGCCCTGGTAGTAATGAGGTCTACCAGGGGGTCGGTCGGAGGGGACACCCAAGAGGCCTGCGTCAAACGCCTCCAGAAACACAGACTCATCCGAGGAAGGCTTTTGGGCTGACCACCCCGCTTTTAGGAGTAGCATTTCCATAATGTCTCCAAAGGAGATGTCCTCGGGGGGGATGACCTGGGGGAACCTTCCCCTCCCTCTAAATCTGTGTCTTCCGTGAGGGACTTGGGGGAGTCCAAGTGCCTCCACTTACACTTACGTTTGTGAGGGACATCCTCGGCGGGACTGTCTGAGGAGGGCTCACCAACAGGGTCATGTTATTCCAGTGGAACTGACTGGGGCGTCAACGCAGGCTGTCCCTGGGGCCGGATGATGGAAGACGAGCCCATCTGCGACAGAATGGTGGCTGGATACGTAGCATGAGCAGGGGGTCTCAAACCTCTTGAGAGAACCCTCTCCACCACGTCGAACGACGAAGGTGAACCACTCTCTCTGGGTTCCGTGATAAACACCCTCGGATCCTACGCGGGGATCGGCGTCAGAGCCAAAGTGATTGGACCCGAAAGGGAAGTGTGCTCCAACCACAACGGAGCCGAAGACTCACTTGCCCCCTCGGATCTGACGCATGGCTCTCGGCCCTGAGAGCTCGGATCCAAAAAGGGATCAGACAAACTCGAGGGCATGGCCGGACTCGAAGTAGCAACTACTATCGGCGCCGACTCCCTGAATCCAAGACTACTCGGATCAGACGGCTCCAAAACCCGATAGTGGATCAGAGAAGGAGCTATGAAGGCAAAAAAAAAGGAGCACTCCCATCTACATCTGGGCTTGGATAAAGCGACGCATCATCCGGTCCATGTCAGCGTTTGAGAGGCTTCGTGTCGACCTAGAAGAGGCCACCAAAGCTGGCCGGGAGGGCCGCCGCGATGACCTCAAAGATGGCCGGGACTCCTCCTCCAGCTCCAGTGAGAAACATGGAGAATGGAGCCGAGAGGGGGAGGACCCAGGAATCTTCAGGGGAGAAGAGAGCTGTTTAGCCGGCGGGGCCGAGGAGGCTGAGTCAGCCCGCCAGTTGTGGTTCCTATGTTACTCTCTATCCCATTCTCTCTCTCTCTCTCCTCTCTTTTCTCTTGGAGTCCTTCTCGGCCAGGGAAATGGTGGGAGGTTGAGTCCCAGCCAGGGGAGATAGCACAGCTGGCTGAACAGTCACAGCCGCGGCTGGAGCCACTGAGTAAAGTGAAGGAAGAAGCAGAATCCGCGGGTATAAGACCCACCAGGATCAGCTTGTTCCTCCTATCCCTCAGAGCCCGGGGGTTAAAGGCTGTGCAAATATGGCAGCCCAGTGATAAATAGGCTACCCCCAGGCAAAGAATGCACTGAGTGTGGCCATCGGCTGGGGAGAGCTTATGGCCACAATCAGAGCACTTGGAGAAAATGGCCTTAGGGCCTTCGGCCATACAAAACCACAACCACACACACACTTACACACAAGCATAAGGGGAAGGGGGAATATACTAAAACTAAGCTAGGCTAACGGGTTTAAACAATCGCAAACACACACCTCGCAAAAGGTCAAGAATTTACCCAATACTCACTACCTAACCGCCAGGAGCTAGTAACTCGTGCTTGTTAAAGCCGTGGAAAATGAGATCTTGGGACTGGAAGGAGATAGCAGGGTGTTATGGGTAAGGGGGAGGAGCTTGGAGCTCGGATCTTTAGCTTGGAAAGCTGCCTGCTCAGATCAAGGTCGGATCCAATACCCACAGGTTGCTAATCAAATGAAGTTAACTACTTCAGATCTACAATTATGCCGAGTACATATTTGTATCCAATGTTGTCTCTTCCCTCCATTCTTTAACAGATGGAACACAGTTCCATGCTACTGTAGCGCTTGAGAGTTCGCATGGAAGAATATTCCAGAACACAGCAGAGGTTCTCGACTTTGATTGTATGTTCAATTTTTAGTGTGAAATGGTATAGTCCTTGGACAAAGTAGCCACAGCACGTCATCAAGTGGTACTCTGGAAAAGGTTATAGAAATGCCACAGATCTATTTGAATAAGACTTCAGAGGTCTGGACAGTAACTAGCCTTTTTCTTTGTACACGAAACACATTCCAAAAGCCTGTGGTAGAGTGTTACTTTAGAGACTCCTTTTCCCATCTTGACAGAAGAATGAGATAAATAAAGTACAGTTGTGTACACCTACCATAAATGTAGATGTTTGAGTGTCTTCACTGTTGCAGTCATAACTGTAGGGTGCTCCTGCCGGCAGGCAGCCCGAGGTCGGCCAGAATCCCAAAGTCTGGGTCCGGCGTCGGCTGTACAATCCAGTACCCTGACGTCAGTACGCTCTGGTACATAGCCCTCAGCCGACGCCATCTTCTCCAGCCTTTCTTGCCCTAGATGTCAGAAGTCCCCAACAGATCATAAATGAATCCCACTAGGAAACACAAATACACCACAAAAGAGAGAAAAAGAGGGGATAGGAGGGAGGGAAACACCGACTGCAACAGTGAAGACACTCTAACATCTACATTTATGGTAGGTGTACACAACTGTACTATGTTCATCGTGTTTCACTGTTGCAGTCATAACTGTAGGGTGGAATCCCAAAGCAGTGAAAAAAGGGGGGAGGTTTAGATAGAAGAAGGGGCAGCAAGAAGACCCTGCAAAACAGCAGAGGCAAAGCCTGCCCTGGTCTTAGAATACAAAGGGAGATTGTAGTGCTTGGAAAAGTATGCACAGAACTCCAAGTGGCAGCTTCCAAGATATCCTTGGTAGGAACTCCCCTGAGAAAAGCTGTAGAAGTAGCAGCTGCTCTAGTAGAATGACTTCTCACAGTACCTGGAAAAAGTTTCCCATGATGAGTGTAACAAAACCTTATTCCATAAGAAATCCATTTGGAAATAGTTTGTTTGGAAATAGCCTTTCCAAGAGAACTGGAGGCAAAAGAAACAAACAATTGGTTAGATTTTCTGAACTCTTTAGTCTTGTCCAAATAAAATCGTAACTGTCTGTGCACGTCCAAGGAGTGCAAAATCCTTTCCCCTTTATTCTGAGGATTAGGAAAGAAGGTAGGAAGGTGAATTGTTTGATTCAAAGCCACTTTCGAAATCACCTTAGGCATGAAAGTAGGATTGGTCCTCAAGGATACTCTGTCCTGGTGGAAAATAAGGTATGGTTCCACAGCCATGAGAGCTTGCAACTCTGAGACCCTTCTGGCAGAAGTCAAAGCTAACAAAAGAACTGTCTTCCAAGACAAAAACTTAATATCTGAAGATGCAGCAGGCTCAAAAGGAGGCAAATTAAATTTTTCTAAAACATAATTAAGATCCCAAGCAGGAACAGGAGGGGTCCTGGGAGGCCTTAAATTCTTCGCCCCTCTCAAGAATTGTCTCACCAAAGGATGAGAAAAAACAGGGGGATCAGTATTGAAATGAGCAGAAATAGCAGAAGCATGAATCTTAATGGAAGAAAAGGAAAGTCCATTAGACAAAAGATCCGAGAGGTAAAGCAAAATAGAAGAGAGATCAGGTACCAGAGGGTCCAAGCCTCGGTCCTGCATCCAAATGCAAAATCTCTTCCATTTAGAGGCATAGGATTTCCTAGTGCTAGGCCGTCTAGCTTCCAAAAGAACATCCAAAACTTGTTTGGGAAGACTAGAAGAAATCAAATTCCTTTGAAGAGCCAAGCTGTCAGGCAAAGGGTCTTGAGATTGGAATGTAGTAACTGACCCTGATGCTGGGACAGAAGAGAAGGGTTCAGAGGAAGAATCCAAGGAGGCTCCAAGAACAGGTGCTTTAAAGTTGGATACCAAAACTGTCGAGGCCAATTTGGAGCAATCAAGATGAGGAACTTGGGCTTGTCCTGTTTTATCTTTAGTAATATCCGAGGAAGTAGAGGAAGAGGAGGGAAGGCATATCCCGAAAGGTTTCTCCAGCTGAAGGACAGGGCATCCACTTTCCAAGCTGTTTTGTGGAATGACCTGGTGCAAAAGAGAGGCAGCTGATGATTGAGGTGGGATGCAAACAGATCTATCTGGGGGCATCCCCAAACTGCAGTAATTCTGTTGAATAAGTTGGTGTCTAGCATCCATTCATGAGGATCTAAAATGTTCCTGCTCAGGCTGTCTGCT
Organism: Protopterus annectens; assembly: GCF_019279795.1. Classification (NCBI taxonomy): domain Eukaryota; kingdom Metazoa; phylum Chordata; order Ceratodontiformes; family Protopteridae; genus Protopterus; species Protopterus annectens. The sequence continues at coordinate 1,168,869,542 of NC_056729.1, read as the reverse complement.
AAGAGATTCTGTTCTCCTGGTATGAATTGGGCCTGGAGGTGTAGATTCAGATTTAGAGCTGTGTCCCATAAAGCCATAGCTAGTCTGCAAAGGGGGTATGAATGAGAACCCCCCTGCTTGTTTATGTACCACATGACTGTGGTGTTGTCTGTGCGTATCAAAAGAGGTCCTGGATGCAAAAGGTTCTTGAAGGCTAGAAGAGCATTTTGAACTGCCAACATTTCCTTCAGATTGATGTGCCAGTGAAGATGATCCTTTGTCCAGGTTCCCTGCTGGCAATTGCCTAGAAAATGTGCTCCCCAAGCATAATCCGAGGCGTCCGTGGTTATGATTTGAGAAGGTTGAGGAAGACGGAAAGGCTTTCCTTCGTTTAAAGCACACACCCTGGACCACCAAAGGAACTCCTTCTGGAGGCAGGGGATCAGAGGAATCAGAGTGTCCAGATCGTGGTAATGCTGTGACCATACACTTTTCAGATACCATTGAAGCTTTCTCATATGAAGCCTTGCATTTGGGATCAACAGAATGCAGGAAGCCATGTAGCCCAGAGCCTGCAGGAATTTCATTGCAGTGAGCTGAGGTAGAGTTGCCAAAGTCTTGAAAATTGAAGCCAGCTGTATTTGTTTTTCTGTAGTGAGGAAGGCCCTTTGTAAGGTTGTATTTAAGAGGGCTCCCAGAAATACCATTTGTTGAGAAGGGATCAAATGTGACTTTTTTGTGTTCACTGAAAATCCCTGTAGGAGGAGGAGACCTTGAACAAAAGCCAGATGTTGAAGTAAAAGATCCTTGCTGTCTGCCTGAATAAGGCAGTCGTCCAAATAGGGGTAAATTTGAATCCCCTGGAGTCTGCAATAAGCCACTACTGGTGCCAGGCACTTGGTAAAGACTCTGGGCGCAGTAGATAAACCAAAGGGCAGTACAGAGAATTGAAAGTGTCTCGAACCTGCCTTGAACCTGAGGAATTTCCTGCGTTCCTGCCTGATGGGAATGTGTAAATAAGCTTCCTTTAGGTCCAATGTCACCATCCAAGCGTCCTGAGAGAGCATTGGAATCAGCTGCTGCAGAGTAAGCATCTTGAATTTTGGAATTTCCAAAAAGGTGTTTAACACAGAAAGGTCCAGAATAGGTCTCCAAGAGCTTTGCTTTCTTGGAACCAGAAACAGTCTTGAATAAAAACCTTTTCCCATCTCTGAGAGTGGAACAGGCTCTATGGCTCTCATGGCCAGAAGAGCATCCACTTGATTTAAGGCCTCTGACCATTGATGTTTTGGCAGATCTGGCCAACCGAAAGCCCCTGGCAAGGTATGAAAGTGGAATTTGTAGCCTTTTAAAATCACGTCCAATACCCATTTGTCCTGGGTAATACGAGTCCAATTTCTGTAAAAAAGAGAAAGTTTTCCTCCGAGAGGGGCATCCAGGTGAAGAGGTCCTGTAGCCCAACCGAGAGAGTCATTGAGTTTGCTTTCTTTGAGATTGGGATCTGTCTTCTCCCCTTCTAGGTGAAGAAGCAGTCCATTGTCTCGATCTGTAGGAGGCCTGAGTCTGGCCACGACCTCTGGAGCGTCTATATCTTCCCCTTTGAGGCCTGTCAGACGTGGGAAAGGACCAATTTTTGGAGGGCCAATTCCTGGAAAATCTAGGAGGCTGAACTTGCAAGAAATCTTTCACAGTTTGCATAGATTTTGCCTTTTCTTCCATCTTTTTAATAACCTCCTCAGCCTTAGATCCAAAAAGAACATCATGCTGAACAGGGGCATCTAATAATTTAGCCTTAACCTGTTCAGGTAAACTTTGTTCACGAAGCCAAGCATGTCTCCTGATAACAGTACCAGAGGCTGCGGCCCTGCAAGAAGCATCCAAAGCATCAAAACCACAATGCAAGCTATGTTTGTTCAGTTGTTCAGTTGCATGCAATACATCCTGTAGTTCCTTATCTCCTGCACATGCAGGAAGAGAGGCAAGCTTTTGCTTTAAAACAGACAAAAGAAATTGCTGATACTTAAACATATGAAACTGGCAATTTAAAGCCCTAACAGAAAGGGTAGCAGAAGTATATACCTTTTTGCCCCACCTGTCTAAGGCACGAGAATCCTTCTCAGAGGGAATAGGATTCTTGGAAGAAGCAACTTTAGCAGCCTCAGAACCCTGAGAAATAGTTTCAGGATCTGCAGAAGGATTCTTAAACAAAAACAAATGAGACTCAGGAACCCTATAAAACCTATCAGGCTTAGAGGGAGCAGGAGGCATGGAATCAGAATTCAAATTAGCCTCGGAAAAAGCATCATCTACAATGTCAAGAACAGGAGGGATAGCCAAAGGCCTATGTTGAGGAAGAAGAAGGAATTCTCTAAGCCTCTTCTTGGAAGCAGAATAATCCTGACCTTCCCAATGAAAATGTTCCCTCATCTCATGTAGGGTTTCCCCAAAAGAAAAATCTTCAGGCGGAGAAGCAGAGGGCAAGGAGTCCTCAGCATCCGAATCCTCATAAGGAGGAAAAGAATATTCCTGATCAGAGGAAGAAACAGAAGATATAGAAGCCTGGTCAGAGGAATCCACAGGAACATCCTGTTGGGGCCTTTTCTCAGGGGGGGGTGGTGAGAACCCCTAATCATAGAAAGCAAATCTTCAGCCATCCTTAACAATTGCTTCTGTGTCCTGGGAGTAGATTCAGAAGTAGCTTGAGCAGGAGCTTTGGACTTAACAGGAGTCTTTGTCTTTGCCTTTGAAATAGTGATGCGAGTAGGCCTGAATACCCCCTCAAAAGCCGGTACCTGCACAGCGGTTCCGGAACCATCCGAGGGAGCGACGTCCGAAGGTCCTGCAGCAGATAAAATAGAAGGCCTTGATGGCTCCCCATGGGAGTCTGTATCGGCCAACGGTTCAGAAGTGGCGGACGACAGGGGCTGCAAAAGCGCCTCACTGATGACAGCCGAACTGGACGCCAGCTCCAGCTGCAACGAGTCCTGTTTGGACCTCGGAGGCCTGTCCTTGTCTTTGCGCTTCTTTTGAAATCCGGTAGAATCTGACGACATTCTGTAATTGAAGCGTCTGCCAAAGTAATTCAGAGCCCAGTCGTACCTGCGTTTGATAGTACGGGAATTAAACCTGGCACAGAACTGACAACAAGAAATGTCGTGGTCAGGGCCTAAGCAAGGTAGACAGTAAGAGTGGAAATCTTTATGAGGTATTTGTTTCCCACACGTAATACAATTATTAACTTTTTCTGACATCGGAGGAACAAGAAAAAGATTCCCCAACGGGGTACTTAACTTTGAGAAGAGAAGTAAGAACTTCGGACCGACAACAACCAAAAACGCTGTTCGAAAATCACCAACCAACGACTTGCGAGCTGCTTTCCACCGCACGGCAAGAAAGACTGGAGAAGATGGCGTCGGCTGAGGGCTATGTACCAGAGCGTACTGACGCCAGGGTACTGGATTGTACAGCCGACACCGGACCCAGACTTTGGGATTCTGGCCGACCTCGGGCTGCCTGCCGGCAGGAGCACCCTACAGTTATGACTGCAACAGTGAAACACGATGAACATCTGCTCAGTCTTTCTGATGGACTTGGCTCGATGCAAACAAAAATGTAGTTGGCAATGCACATCCAGCAAATATAATGCATTTGCCCTTGTAAAAAAAACTCTTGGAAACACTGGAAGATTGACTGACTGGTTAACTGATGATTCAGATGCCACCTTGGGGAGGAAAGGGGGATTAGTTCTCAAATATACCCCATCTTTCTGAAAAAAATCAAGTAGGGTGGTTGAGAAGACAATGCATGGAGCTCAGAAATCCTCCTGACAGAGATAACAGCCACTAAAAATGGAGTTTTCCAAGAACAAAATTTCAAATCAACTTTGACTGTAGGCTCAAAGGGAGGATCTATTAAAACTTGTATAAAAACTAATACCCCAAGGAAGAATGGGGTCCCTGAGCAAAGGGGGAACTTCCTATAGTCCAACAGATAAAATCAGACTGTGATCTTCCCAATATGGAAAGAGAAAATATCGGCCAACTGTACTTTTATGGTGGAGTAAGTGGCACATTTTGGAAAAGGGAGGCTAGAAAAATCCAAAATTTCTGGAACAGAGTATGAAAAGGATCTACATTATTAATGGAAGCCCAGACTGAGAATTTTTTCCACTTGCTTTTACATATCTTCTTAACAGAAGGCTTCTGAGAGGAGGTCAATATGTAGATCAGTGATGAAAGCCTGGACTGTCTAGCCATCACTGGAATTGAAAAAGCCATGTGGTCAGTTCAGGAACTGAATGGGTGAGGCAAACCTTACAGGTGAGACAGCAGGATGTACCAGAAGAGGGCAGAAGAAAGGAAACCACAATTGTCATGGCCAGTACGGAACTATGATGATGGTTATGATCATCCTCGTTAAAGCTTTCTGAAGGAATTTAGGTATTAAGAGGAGTAGAAAAAAAGACGTAAATGATTTTAGACCAGATCAACCCTTGGTGACCCCCCCTCTCCCAGGGGATTAGGGATATGAAAGGCTGGCCTCTGCCTACGACCATGAGCCATGGACAGTCTTTCCAAAGAAATGACCCACCCCAGGTGAGAAGTGTCCATGGTCACAGTGGCTCAGGTGAAGGAATAATGAAATAGTGTCCTTGTAATACTAGAGGTAACTCCAAACACCACCAGATGTGTTATCTCCATATCTTTGTTAATGGCATCTGAAAGGGCAGGGTGTTGACTTGTAGACCACTTAACTGCCAAGGAACCATTCCAGAACTCATGTGGTATCTGGTCAGATAGACTACAGTAGTTGTAGCTGCCATAGATCCTAATAAACAAGTTTTGCTGGTGGCTTCTGACAAGACAGTGTGGCCAAAACGTGCTGGTGAAGACTTGAGATCCTGGTAGAAGGAAACTTTGAAAGCTGAAGTTTAATAAACAAAAGATTTTGAATAAATTGTAAAGGACTCTATTGGCTGAATCCTGGAAGAAGCAGTGATGAGCCAGTCGTCCAGATGAAGGAACACCCAGAAACCTTGCAGTTGGAGGTGAGCTGCAACCACTGCCATACACTTGGTGAACATCGGGGGGGGGGGGGGCTCTAGTGAGACCCAAGTTCAGGGATCTAAACTTAAAATGACTGGCTTCCTGCCTGAAGCATAAGACCATCTTGGAACATCTATTTTTATGTGGTAGTACTCGTCTTGGAGGTCTACCAAGCACATCCTGTCATTCTCCCCTAAATGTAAGACAGGCTGAAGCATCTGGAATTTTGTCTGCTTTACAAATATCTTTAGATGTCTTAGGTCCAGAATTGGCCCTAGGTCCCCATTTGTATGTGGCAATAAAAATAATATAATTTCTGATCTGGTGCGACCCCTAGGATGACTTAATTGTTTAGAAAAACAAGTTATGTACCTACCATAACGTTCCATGTTAGTTGTCTTCATCTCGCCTTCCTTCTTGCTGGTTGGGGATTGGAGCCGATCCTCGGCTCTGACTCGGCCATCTTCAATAGCTCGAGAGCTGTTTACTGGCTCGAGGCTACCCCTTATCCCATAATGCCTAGCAATAGTTACCCAGATCTCGTTTGAAATAGCTAACTCCAGACATAACAACATAATAATTCAGTCAAGAACCAGTTGACTATACCTGCCATATTCTCTTAGGTCAAAAAAAGGACACAAGAGAACACACAGCCAGTGAAACAGAACAAAAAACTCTTCTCGGTCCACTAGGACAGGGGGATGGACGGTGGGACGCAAGAAGGAAGGCGAGATGAAGACAACTAACATGGAACGTTATGGTAGGTACATAACATCTTTATGTTAAGTTGTCTATCTCGCTTTCGTTCTTGCTGGTTGGGACAGCGTCCCTAGCACCTAACATCCTGGGTGGCTCAGTGGAACAGACTCTTCAGAATAGTGGAACCAAAGTCAGCTCTGTTCCTGGAGACCATATCCAACTTGTAATGAGAAATAAAGGTATGAGGGTTTGCCCACGTGGCAGCTGCACAGATAGAATCCATGGGCAACCTAGACTGGAAGGCTACAGAGGTGGCCAAGGCCCTAGTAGAATGACCTTTCGGTTTAATAGGTAACTGTAGTTCCTTAACTGATAAATGAAAGTAATAGTGTGTGACAACCATCTAGACAAGGTTACCTTGGAAACTGGGAGACCTTGTTTGCCCAAGGTGTAAGAGTTGGTCCGATTTCCTTACTTCTTTAGTTCTGTGCAGGTAAAAGAGCAATTGCCTATTGACAGCCAATTGTAGTTTGTATTCTGCCTTGTTGGTATGATTAGGGAAAAACACAGGAAGATCTATAGATTGGTTTAAGTTACTTTCTGAGCAGACTTTAGGGAGAAATGAAAAATTAGTTCTCAGAGCAACCCTGTCCTTATGAAAAACCAAGTAAGGAGGATGAACACATAGCACCTGAAGTTCGGATACATGTCTGGCTGAAGTAATAGCTACCAGAGTGTCTTCCAAGATAGGAACTTGATAGAGCAAGAAGTTGCTGGTTCAAAAGGGGGCAGAATTAAGGAGGTTAGGACTAAATTAAGGTCCCAAGGAGGAGGGGACTCTCTCACTGGAGGCCTAAGAAGAGTTGCCCCTCTCAAAAAAGCTTTCCATAGCTTATGAGACAATGTTAGAGTTAGAAAAACCAACATGAAAGTCAGAAATGGCCGCCATTTGTACTGTGATCTTAGAAGCAGTGGACCCGGAATGAAACAGCAGAGCTAGGAATTCCAAGATTTTGTGGACTGGGGCTGAGAAGGGAATTCACATTCTTAGTGTCTGCCGAACAAGAAAAACGTTTCCATTTTCTAGCATAAGTTTTCCTCATTGTAGACTTGTGAGAGGACACAATAATGTCACGGACTGCTGGGGAAATGCTGGGAAGCCTGGCTAAGGATGGAAGTGGAGCAACCAAGCTGTGGGCTGGAGGATTTTTATGGATTGATGCAACCCGCCTGGTTGATGAACAGGGATGTCTGGAATTGGGTCTAGAGTCCAGGGATGATCGAGAAGGTAACGGTGCAGGAACAGAAACCATATCTGTCGAAGCCAGTAGGGAGCAATGAGGATCATTTTGCAACCCAACAATATTGCTTTCTGTATAAGTTTGGGTATCAGAGGGAATGGAAGAAAGGCATAAAGAAGTCTTTGGGGCCAATCGTGGACTACAGCGTCTCTGGGTGTGTGACCCAGAAGCAGGAGAAGTAGTTGCTGCATTTGCTGTTGAAAGGGGTGGCAAAGATCTCAGTAAGGCTGTCCCCATTTGCAAAAAACAAGATTCGCAATATCCTGATTCAGAGATCACTCATGAAGCATTAGAATAGCTCTGCTGAGCCTGTCTGCTATGACATTGGATCTCCCAGGGATGTGCGTCACAATCAGAAAACGTTGGGAGGAAATCGCCCACTGCCAAAGCCCGAGTGCTTCTCGACATAGGGGGTAAGACCTGGGTCCACCCTGCTTGTTGATGTACCACACCACTGACATGTTGTCCGTTTGAATAGCAATGGTCCCAGGAGGAAGAGAGCCTTGAAGGGCTTGCAACGCCAGGAGCACAGCTCTCATTTCCAGGACATTTATATGCAGATGGTACTCGTGAGGTTGCCACGTGCCTTGGACTGTCCTGCCCAGATAATACCCCCCCCCCCACCCTATGGACTGTCCTGCCCAGATAATACCCCCGCACCCTATCAGGGAGGGGTCAGTCATCACTGTGGCTACCGGAGGGGGTTGTATGAAAGGTCTGCCCTGAGTAACTAATGGGGAGACTATCCACCAAGAAACATGCCTTTTGCATGCGTCTGTGATCATGATCTCATAAGTCATGGGCAGCTCTTGGAAAGACCACTGTGTGAACAGAAGCCACTGAAGAATCCTCATATGAAAGCATGCCAGTGGGATTAGAAGAATGGCTGCTGCCATGGAGCCCAGAGTTTGAAGGATGTACCTGACTTGGATCCTTTTGCTCTGCATCAGAACCTGTACCTGCTGACTAATTGTGGATACCCTTTCTGGTGGTAGCCTTGCAAACATATCCCTTGCTGTCCAAGTCTGCTCCTATATAAGTGATAGATTGACAGGGCAACAAGGCAGACTTTTCAAAATTTATTGTGATGCCGAGCTGTGAGCAGATTGAGTTTGTGTAATCCCGTGCTTGTATGAGTTGATACCCGGTGGTAGCAGTAAGGAGCCAGTCATCTAGATACAGAAACACCTGGAATCCTTGACGCCTCAGGAGAGCTGTGAACACTGCCATACATTTGGTGAACACCCTGGGGGCTGTGGTAAGACCAAAGGGCAGAGTTCTGAACTGATAATGACTGGCCTCCAGCCGGAAGCGAACATATCTTCTGGAGCGCCTGTCCATCTTTATATGGTAGCATGTGTCCTGATGATCTATAGAGCACATCCAATTGTCCTGACCCAGACAGGGTAGAATGGACTGTAGCGTGACCATCTGAAACTTCGTTCTTTGTACAGACCTGTTTAGTCTGCTGAGATACAGAATCAGTCTCCAGTCACCTGTCTTTTTTGGTACTAAAAAGAACCTTGAGTAAGTTCCGGATCCATGCTGGTCTGCCGGGACTTTCTGGATGGCTCTTTTTTCTAGCAGTTTTGAAACTTCTATTACTGCTTGCTACCTCAGATTGGGTGGAACATCTGGGAGGGTCTTCCTTGACTGGAAGGGGGGGTTGAAGGAAGGGAATTTTGTAACCTCCGGATATAACGGGCCGTACCCATCTGTCTTGTGTTAAACTTTGCCAGGCGTTTGGGTACAGCAAAAGTCTTCCCCCGACTGCCTCCAGAGATGAGCAGCTGGGCAACCCTTCAGGGATGCTGAAAGGGCTTATCAGAGAAGGATTCTCTGTTGCCCTGGTTCTGCGGACCCCCTCTGCCACAAGGACGGAGTCTATTATTATTGTTTCCCCCTCTGCCTCTGGAGGAAAAATCACTACGTGTGTCAGGCAAGTCTCCCTGAGATTTACAGAACCACATCTTACCACTCTTCTGACCTTTGGGGTAGGGTCTAGAGGGAGTGGAAAAACAGACTCCCATGGCAGAGAGAGTCTTGCCTTCTTGCTCACACCTAGTCAAAGTGTCTTTCCCCTGTGGTCCAAAAAGAAAGGAACCATCAAAGGGAGTGTTGGTGAAGGACGCTCGAAAGGGTTCCGCAGAGTTACACAGCCACATCCAGGCATGCCTCCTAAGGGCCACCCCGGTACCAGCAGCTTTACTCGCCCCATCGGCTGCATAGGAAATGAGCCTCATGGAGGAGTTAACAGAATTAAGCATCGCTAGCTGGGAAGCCACCTTAGCTTGTTCTCCCTCAGCTGTTGGATCTTGGAGGGTATCTCAGAGCTCTTTAAGGAGATCCCTTTGAAGGCGAGTAAAATGACACAAGTAGTACAATGACCTCAAAGAGAAGGTCGCTGAAGCATACATTCGCTTCCCATATCTGTCCATCGTCCTAGACTCCTTGTTAGGGGGATGGACAGACGAAGAGGTCTCGGCTAACTCTTTTTGTGGCTGCTGCTACCACCATAGCATCAACAGGGACACCTTTCGTAAGGAACTGCTTATCCTGGGGTGCTGTAATAAATTTACCAGGTATCCTCGCAGTTGGTTCCACTGTATTCGGAGTTGACCACGCCTTTCGAGCCACCACTGTCATAAGTGGATCGAAAGGCGGAGACACCCAGCAGGTGGAAGGTTGGGAACCGAAGGCATACAGAAATACAGACTCATCCTCAGAAGGGGCTAGGGGATTCCAGTTCCCTCTCTGCTTGAGCATCTCCAGGATGTCCGAAAAGGAAACATCCTCAGAGGGAGATCTCAGGGACCGTTCCAATTCATCTATGTCTGTATCAGAAGTGACAGACTCAGGGGAGTCAATGTGCTTCCTCTTGCACTTCTTCCGAGGGGGCTACTCAGAGATCAGGGGAGGCCTTGGAAGAAGAGGAAACAACCAATGGGGTGCCCAGGAGGATCGGTTCCCTGTGCTTGGGGCCTGGAGGAGGAGCAGACACTACAGGGGACGGAGCCGGTGGGGCTGATAGTGGAGCTGACTCAGTTGCTAGCACACTCCACATGACATCAAAGGCGTCCCTGCCATGATGCAGAGAAAGTTCCGGTTCCGAAGAAATAGGAATCTTTCTCCGCACTGAAGGAGACGGCTCCGAGGCCAATGAAGGAGCCGATCTCACCTGCGCCGAAGCTCCAGGAGGGAGAACGGGGTCGGACAAGGGTCTGATTCCACTCGGAGCTGACGAGGGAGCCCCGGTGCCCAGATCCCTCGATGGATGGCACCACCAAGGGAATCTGAGCAGACGGAACCAAAGGAGATAGTGTTATCAGAGCCAATGGTTCCACTACTCGAACCCCAACGAACTCCGGCTCCAAACTCATTGGAGTCAGGAGAGGAACATCGAGAGAAGTGGACAGATCCAATACCTGTTGAGGGCTGGACAACAACTTGGCTAGTGCCTGCAACTTCAGCAACCTACTGACCACTCTCTCCACATCATGATCCAATAACCTAGAGGACCGAGAGGAGTGAGAGGATCGGCGACTGCGCTCGCTTTGAAGTAAGGGAGACAGAGGAGCCGAATGCATAGATTCAAGTGAGGGGGACCTTAGCCTCTTGTGGCTCCGTGATGGCTCCGAAGCCCCTGATGGAGCCGACTGAGAGATTGTGTTTTCGGTGCTAGCCGGAACCGATGTGGAAGGTAAATCCTGAACCGAAGACGGCTCCGAACTTAGAGCTGACAGCTTAGTGGGTTTAGGGGATTTCACAGGCTGTGAGCTCTTTGCCGGTGAATCCTGGGGTTTAAAAGACCCCTAAGGATAAGCTTATTCTTGCATTCCTGCAGGACTCTTGGACTAAAGGCAGGGCAAGAGTCCTGCAGGTGCACAGCGCCTAAACAATAGATGCAAGAAGTGTGCCCATCCACCAGACACATTTTCTGACAGCATGAGTCACACTTCTTGAACCCAGAAACCTTGGATTCCTTTGACATCCTTGAAAGTAAGGAAAAACAATTTTAATAATAACAACCAGAAGCAAAATACAGTCTACAAAAAAACACACCACTATAAGGACTATAGCTAAGGTTTTTTTTGTTTTAAGAGAAATAGGAAAGCTTCTAACTTAAACGGCTAGCCTATAAGAGAAAGGTAGAAGGAAAAGCTTCTAACTTAATAGGCTAACCTGGCAAGAAGAGGTAGGGGGCAGGGGTGGGGGAGAACTCTCCAAGTTAAACGAGTTCTACAAGAAAAGGGAGGGATACTACAAGCTAACAAGCTATCACAAAACAAGACTATTGTTAACAATAAAATACTAGAAGGGTTGAAATCTAGTGAAGGAAGTTATACAAAAAACTTTATACGAGCCTGAGCCAGAAATACGACACCTCACAGCTGAAGTGGCAAACGAGATCTGGGTAGCTATCACTAGGCATTATGGGATAAGGGGAAGCCTCAAGCCAGTAAACAGCTCTCGAGCTATTGAAGATGGCCAAGTCAGAGCCGAGGATCGGCTCCAATCCCCAACCAGCAAGAACGAAGGCGAGATAGACAACTTAACATGCTCTTTTATTTTTGAAGCAACTGCTTACCTTTGACAGGGTGGCATATAGGGAAATGACTTTTTGGGTATGGGAGGAAAAATAAAAGGAATGAAATAGCCTCTGGTTATTATTCATTGCATCCATATGTCTTGAGTGATGGATGTCCAGGTTGTTGTGTGCAAGGATAACCTCCCCTCCAAAGGCCTCAAGAGAGCAGCAGTCAGGCAAACATTCAGGTGCGCTATAAGGACCACTTGGAGATGGGACCCCGAAAGACCACATAGGTTCATAGGTTCGTACTAGGCTATCTGCCCAAAGGCATTTATAAGCCTAGACAGAGTGTATGTGGCTTACACCACCCCTTAGGATGAGAATACTACACCCTTTTAGGGTTTAGTTTACTATGCCTCTGTCTAGTAGTGACACAGAGATGACCCCCGGGGTAAACCTACGATCTCCCATCCACTCGTCGAGATTTCTCTTGAATAGAGTCAGTGAGGGGCTCTGCCTAACATGGACTGGGATTCTGTTCCAGAGTGTAGGGAGCCTCTGGGTTATGAATCTGTCCCTCCAGCACGTCCTATTTATTTCTGTGTTGAGGTTTAAGTCACTTGTTCTCCTGGCTCTGATGGATTTGGATTTTCTGAGGTGGAGCATGTCCATTAATTCAGGATTGGACATGGCCTTGTACGTCAGGCACAGATCACCTCTGAGTAGGCGGTATGCGACTGAATAGAGCTGGAGTTTTTTCAGTCGGGCAGCATATGACATATGTTTAAGACTCTTTATCCTCTTGGTGAGGAACTTTTGGGGTCTTTCCAACTGCTGCAGGTGTCGGGTGAGATACATCCCAAATGGGGCATTGTACTCAATCATTGGCCTGATAAGAGAAGAGTACAGGGCACAATGACCTCTCGATCTAGATGTGAAACCCTTCATGATAAGGTGGGCAATATAGAAGGTCTTCCTAACCACTTTGGCAATGTGAGTGTCAAATGAGAGGTTACTGTCAACCTGGGTCCCTAGGTCCCTGATTACCTCTTCCGTACTTAATGGATTACCGCCTATGTGGTAATTTGTCGGTACCTTGTTTTTCCCAAAGGGTATGACTATACATTTTTTGGCATTCAGCTTAAGGCCATGGCTCTGGCACCAATTATCCGTTTCTATGAGGCCTCTCTGAAGGATGTTTGTGTCCGCTGGAGTATCAATTATGGTGCCCAGTTTGCAGTCATCTGCGAACTTTGTCAGCCACAATCCTCCTATGTTTGCCTGTACTTCGGAAAAATAAATGCCGAACAAGAGGGGTCCCAGGACTAAGTCCTGTGGGACACCGCTTGTGACTGGCTTAGAGTCTGACATAGCTCCAGCAACTCTGACCCTGTGGGTTCTGTCCTTGAGCCAGTTTGCAACCCATCTTGTGACATATGGGTTTACATTTAAGCTGGTGAGCTCGTCTATGATGCCTGAGTGGGGTATTGTGTCAAAGGCTTTTGCAAGGTCAAGGTAGGCTGTGTGAACTGCCTTACCCTCATCAACGGCCTTAGTGACCGTTTCAAAAAAGTCGACCAAGTTCAAAGGCAGGATCTGCCCTTGACAAAGCCAAATTGAGTAGGATCCAATGTCTGTAGGTCCCCAATGTCTTTGTTTATGAGTTCCATAATGATCCTCTCCATAGCTTTGCAGACCAGGCTCGTCAAGCTTATGGGGTGGTAATTTCCAGAGTCCGTAGAGGCACGGCCTTTGTGAAGTGGGACCACTGTTGCCGTACGCCACTCTTTGGGTATGTATCCTGTAGTAAGGCTAAGATTAAACAGCAGCCTTATGTGTGGGTTTAGTTCCTCTTGGAGTTCATGTAGCACACAGCCCGGGACACCATCCGGTCCCATTGATGCTGTGTTTTTAGCTTTAGAGAGGGCGGCTCTCACCTGGGCATCTGAGATGTTAGGGAGGCTACACTCTGCTGGGATAGTTATTTCTCCTTTAGGGGAGGAAGAGAATTTGCACTGAACCTGTCTGCCAGAATGGTGGCAATGTCAGTGGGTTCAGTGTATTTTGTGTCATTTTGGACTAACTCTGAGCATATCTGGGAGTTTCCACCCAGGTTTCTAACATAGCTAAAGAAGGCCTTGTGATTGTCTTTTGTGTCTCTTGCAATTTTTCTCTCAAAGTTGGCCTTGGATGATTTTGAGTGATCGTAGTTTTTTGCTAGTACTGATCAGAGACTTCCCTTTTAGGGATTTTCCTCTGTCATGTAGTAGCTTCCTCCTCCTGTTGTAAAGTTTGTTTATGGCTGGGGTCCACCAGACCGGGCGCCTGCCTTTGGGGGAATGGGTCTTGGTTTTATTTGGGATTGCATGATCCATGCATTCTTGAAGGTGCCCATAGAAGGCATTTGCAAAGGATTCAGCAGTGTGGGTTGTGGTTTCCACTGGCCCAGGGGCCTTGAAGGATACCACTTCAGTCTTAAGAAGTGTGAAGTTTGCTTTTGAGAAGTTCTTCACTGTGGTCTTTTGTGCAGGGGTGGGGAGATGTGGATTTCCAGTGAGATTAATTTATGGTCTGATCTTACCAAAGAGGGATATACTTCCGGTGTGGAGCATTATGTCCCCATGTTTGTGATGATCAGGTCTAGTATATTGTCTCCTCTTGTGGGACTGGTGACTAGTTGTTCCATTGCATTTCAGTTTATGAATTCTAGGAACCTTTGGGCTAGGGTGTTGGGGCTTGAGTAATGTTCCCAGTCTATGTTTGGGTAGTTGAAGTCTCCCAAAATGATGGTATTTGGAGAGACATTCATACTCTTCAGTGTCTTCAGGAAGGCTGTGTGGGGTTCCTGAGTTTGAGAGGGTGGTCTGTAGCATGCTACAAACTGTAAGGCAGTTTTGCCTATGGTTAGTTGCACCTGGATAGTCTCCGATGCTTCGTGCGTTGCCACTAACCTGGAGGTGTGGGTATCTTTGATGAAAATGGATACTCCCCCCCCCCCCCCTTTGTGGTCCAGTCCAAGTTTTGGGGCCGGAAAGCATGATATGAGGTAAAATCTGATAGTGCTGGGGTGCTCTCAGGAGCCTTGAACCAGGTTTCAGTCACTGCACAGACATCGATGTTCTCCATACTGAGGAGGGCTTCGAGGGCGTGCATCTTGAGGTTTAGACTTCTGGCATTGAGCAGCATTACCCTTAGTTTTTTTCCACTTGTGTTTTCTAGGGAGGTAGGTTTGTCATTTGAGCCTTGCCTAAAAAAGGCACTATGGGGTGGCAAGAGCCTTGGCCAATATCCGGAAGCCCAGGGTGACAGGTGCAAGCCATCCCTTGAGCAGCGTGGCTTGTCAAGCATGTCATCCCAAGCAGACAGACATTGGATCCCCTTAGAATGACACCAGTAATTAAGCCAATTGTTAAAACTGATCATTTTGTCTTTGTACTGTGGCATCATTCTTGGTGAGGGTAAGATGCTGCTCAGGGTCAGGGTCATACAGGTCTGGGCTACATAATCAGAGAGCTCCTCTATGTCTCTTTTCATGTAGTCCAGGGAGGTACGTCTCATGTCGTTCACACCGGCATGTACAATGACTGAGTCATATTTGTACTTGCTGTGGAGTGACCTGAGTGCTTGTGTTATGTGGCGGATTCTAGCTCCCGACAGGCAGCTTACTGTGACCTTTTCCTTGTTCAGTCTGGTGAGCGGGACGTCAGTGTGTCTGACTACGGAGTCACCTATTACAAGTGTGTCTGGCATGTTGTTTGGCCTTAAAGGCTGTGACTGTTTAGCACACTGACTTTGTGAACTATGTGTTGCATGTGCTATGTCTTGAGGTGGTGGTTGCTTGGGTGTCTGCTTAGGAGGCCTCTGTAGTTTTGATAGATTTTTAATCAGCGCCTCCGAGTATGTTTTTGTGTGTTTATGTGTTTGGTTTGCTGTTGTGATAGTTCTATGTGAGACTGGGTTTGTGGTGTGCGTGGTTACCTTCTCCTCCTGACTGGTCTTGCCACTACTGAATTGAGAGAGCTCAGCCTCCAGTTTGGCTATATAGTTGCATCTCTCGCATATATTTGTTGGGAGGAGAGGGTTGTCTGTGTACATGAGGCAATTGTAACATTTCCTCAAGATTCCCAGATTCACCAGCTGAACAGGAGAGGACGCCAGCAACTGACCCTTGGACATGCTAGAAATAGTGCCTAGAAAGCGATATCTGTTAGAGGTCCCCCTTTGCCACGGGGGCTGTATCTCAAGAAGTGTCAGGTGTGAACCCTTGGGACTTATGGAACCAAAGATTTTCCATCTTTCTAATAACTTGAAAAGGTTTTGTGAGGGGTAGAAAATTCTCTTGGCAGAAAGGATCTTACCATCTTGTTCACTTCTGAAAACTGTTCTTTGACTGAAGAGTGTTGCTCCATCATAAGGGGCATTAACAAAGGATTAAAATGTTCCAGAAAATCACAAAGCCAAATTCAAGCATGTCTCCTAATGGTGATACCAGTGCCTGCTGCTTTAGAACTGCCTTCAGTAGCACTGGAAATAAAGCACACACAGACCATGAATAAAGACTAGAAGGTAACCAACTGTAAATCAGTGGATTTCCTTTTTTCCACAGATGAAGGCCCTGCAAGAAATTTGGAGATCTCCTTGGTCAAAGCTCTCTGAATCCTGATGACATGCGTCAAGTACATAAGCGCTACCACAGAAAAGGTCACTGAAGCGTATACTTGCTCCCTAACCTGTCCAATGCACAAGAATCCCTGCTAGGTAAATGGACAGTGGACCTCTTCTGACAGTTTCCTTTTAGTAGCTCCACCATAACCATAAAATCTAAGGCAGGACATCTGCTCCAATGGGAATGATCCTTTGAAATACAAGATATTCGTTTGACTTATGAGGGATGGTTGCTGCAATGTCTGATCCCTTCCATCCCTGCTTGGAGATGAGGTGCACCCTCTCATCAGTGGGGAAAAATCACCCAAGAAGTAGAGAGATCAGAACCAAAAGCCTCTAGGGACACATACTACTCTTGAAAACGTATTTCAGTAAACCACACCCCTGTCTGAATAGTTAAAGTATTTCTCCAAATGTAACATCCTCAAGGGTGGATCTGGGGAAGCCTTCCCCTTCATCGAAGTCAGTGTCTTCTGTCAGCAATTCCTAGGGAATAAACCTGTCTACTTACTATCCCACCTCCTCACTAGGATGTTCTGGGGAGGACTAAGAAGCTGATGGGGACTCTCAATGAAGGCTGGCTCAACGCTTTTGGCAGCTGGGTGTCTCAATGGGACAAGATGAGCAGACTTCGGACACCGGGGAAACCCTGTGAAGATGCAAGGATCAGAGCTCGAGAGAAAGGTCTGTTCCCTAGACTTGGACAGTACTCTTCCAAAAGCTAAGTTTGATTCTGATCCAAGAAGCCTCGCAAATCAGGAAAGGGTGAACAACTTAAAAACAAAAAACACACCACTACAAAGACTGACAGCACCTCAGGAAAAACACTGGCAAAATAACAAAACCACAATGGCATCAAAATCATTTATTATGCTTTCGTCAACAGATTTCTTCAGAACATATACCACTATCATCACTCCTTTTATATCCCAACTAATATTCACATTTAATTAAAACCAATGATACAAAATTGCTTAATTACCAAAACTTATTAATCACAATGGCTTAAACACCCAACTTTATGCTTAGAATCAAACTAGTAAAACTCAAAGTATTGAAAAACATTTTAAGAACTTTTTCACATCTTGCAATCAGGAAGAATTCAACTTTTAACCTCTTTTTTTTTTTTTTTTTTTTTAAATTTATATTCACATCATTTAGACCTGGTGTTTTGTATGCATTCAGTTTTACTTGCTACTTTACCTCTAGGTTTTCCAACCTTCAGAGGTCCAGAGTAGGAACCACAGCCAACGACTCCACTCTGAAATTGATGTCAGAGCTGAGCTGTCTAATGCCAAAGCTCGGAGGGAGAGGAGGAATGGATCCAAAGATCTCTGCTCCAAACTGACTCTCTGAGTCGATGCCAACTTTCCGGGTCTGAGATACAAACAGTTGCAAAATGCTCAGAGCCAAATTAATAAAAGAACCTGTTAAGGACAACTAAGTCTTCACATCAGAAGAAGACAAACCCCTGGAGTGAACTCTGATCCAGCTGCTATGACATTCAAGGATGGATCAGAAAAGAAGTGATCACTTGGCGAAGGAAAGAAACCAGTCCTCTGGATCCTGAAGAGGCTGGAGCTGAGAGGAGCCCCAGCTGGATTTCAGTCCAGAATTTCCTCATCATCCTTTTCACATCTGTTTTGGTGAGACTCCTGGAAAACCTGGGTGAACAGAGGGATGAGACGGGGGGGGGGGATCCATTGGAAAGATCTTTCTTAGAGAATCAGAGACCTCAATCTCAGTGAAAGTGGCTCAGAAGAAAACAGATATTCAAGGACAGGCAGAGTACTGGATTCTATAAGGATTGTTTCTGAAAACAAGGTTATATATCCAAAGGCTTCATTATTTTAGGAGCCTGGATTGAGGAAGATGAATACTCCAGAGACCTTTTTTGGCAATTATGGGTTTTTCTTTTTCAGTTTTACCATATTCAATTGGTTTCCTCGCCTATTGTGATTGAACAGAAAGCTCAGAGGGATTAGAAATGGTAATTTCTCCCACAGAGGCATTAAGAAAAACCTTTCAAAACCAAATTGTTCCTGTGCTCTACAATAACCCTATTTCTAAGTGCTTTACATATACTGCATTATGACTCAATGTGCAGCCCCCGAATAACAGACACACTTAGAGAGTTAGAGTTAGGCAGTAGGCCACACACTTTATGAAACCCAAATGTTTTACCTGATATCTTTACAATAAAAAACAGGGAAGGATTGTCACACTACTTTTAAATCCCAAATAAAGAGAAATTTTAGCAAGGAGAGAGAGGGGTAAGGGCAACTAAGCTCAAAGGCATTTCTTTTAAGACAACATAACTCGGTATTGAGGATGTACAGCTTTCCAGCCTTAAAGGCAGTCCACCCTTTCCTTAATATTATACAAAAAACATATTAGAGGCACTCCTAATATGAACAGTCAGAGAAGAAATAACAGAAAAGAGCAGTAAATTCACTTATCTTTAAACCACACCACCTGAATATCAATGACCATGCCTGAAACTTATGGCAGCAAATGAGAGGTAACTTGTTCATCACAAGAGGATTACAGGTAAGGGGAAGAGCTTGAGCACCAGAATCAAAGCTTGAGAGAAGCCAAAGTTGGAACTGAAGACCCATCCATTAGGAACAGATTGGAGGGCACACTAGATCTCTAGTTTACATGACATGCATTATTTACACACTTTATTAAACCATCATCATTTCACTCAAGCTGGGGTCACAAATGTTGCCACAGGCTGTTTGGTCAAGATAAAGCAGGATAGGTCTCGTCTTTCATCCCTGTTCTGCAATATATACTCCTATTGCTAGATAACAGGTTATAGCTTACAAGCTGTATTCCCATCCTATGTAGCTAGTGCCTAATTGATACTGACACTTCATGTAACCATTGTCACTGGCTAACAACATCCATTATTAAGTACATTAACTTATATGGGATACAAAAAATAGATGTCAGCTGCTATACTTGAAATGGGCATCAAGTAATAACACATGATAATTAGTCAGCTTATAACCCTCAAATATTATGCTTTTGTACTCCAAGTACAGCTGTATAAAATCTTACCATAACAGTATATGTCCTACTCATCACTGCTACAGTATACTTTACTACAGGGATTTCCTGCTTGGGCAGCCTGACATTCGGCCAGTATACCAAAGCCTTATGGTGTTTTAAGTACCGTACGTCACATTTATGCCCCCTGCACAGGACATAAGGCATAAAAGTGACGTACAGATGGAGATACTCACAACTGAACTGCCCCAGTAGAGAACAGTATCCATAGGACAAAGGAGTCCATGCATATCCAGAAGTTGAAAATACAGAGGAAAAAGGGGAGACCCTCAGCCAGAAGGAAATCCAAAACAAAAAACAGAACAAAAAAGAGGGGCTGGAGGGAGGGAATGAATACTGCAACAGTGAAGAGAAAGACATCTACCCTTGTGGTAACATTCTGCACAACTGTACTATGTTCTTCTATATCACTGTTGTAGTATTCTTTACTACACGGACAGTAAAAAGGCTCAAGAAACAGAATGGGATGTAAAAGGTTGAAATGATCCCTCAACAAATCCATACAAAACGGCTCTAGCAAAACCTGCTCTGCCCACAGAAACCATAGCTAACTTATGTTTTGCAATGGTATGCAGTGAAGACCATCTAGCAGGCACAAGGATGAAACTGGTGTCCAAGCCCTTGAAGAAAGCACCAAAAGAATGAACAGCCCTAATAGAATGAGCTCTAACAGAATTAGACTAAGAGCCGTCATGAAAAGAACAAAAACAAATGGCCTTAAATATGCAGCAAGAGATGGCTTGCTTAAAAAAACAGCCAAACCCAAAGTGCTGGGGATGGAAACAAACACAAAGCTGGCCAGACTTAAGAATGGCCTTAGTTTTATCCAACTACTGCCTGAGCTGTCTGTGCAAATCCAAAGTATGTGAGACCCTCTCACTAGCAGACTGAGGTGAAAGGGAAAAGTAAGCAAGTTGTACTGACAAATTCAAGGACAACTCATTTACTACCTTGGGCATAAAAGGGGGTTTAGTACGAAGGGACACCAAATCCCTGTGGAAAAAAACAAAAAAAGAGGAATGGCCATAATGGCCTGCAGCTCAGAAACTCTCAGAGCAGAAGAGACAGCGACAAGAGTCACACAGCTACAATGTTATAAAGAAGCAGAATCTGCAAGCTCAAAAGGAGCCAGAGTTAATCTTTCCAACACACAATTAAGGCCCCAAGGAGGAGGAATAGGTTTCCTTGAAGGTCTAAGATGCAGGATGCCATTAAGAAATTGTTTGACCTCAAAATGAGAAGCCAAGGGAGAATGTAAGAGCAGACAAGCAGAAATGGCTGGCAAATAGGTCCTCACAAAAGAATAAGCCAATACCCCACAAATGGACAATGTCCAGAAACACATTGCTGTGAAACATCCATTTGTGAGCCTCTGTTCTGGACTCATTGAAAGTCTGCCAGTAGATTATGCTCTGAAGGAATGTATACTACTTGAATAGTTTACTGATGACTAAGGCACACATCCCAGACCTAAAGAGCCATCCTACAGAGGAGGTAAGATTTTGTGTTTCCCTGCTTGTTGACATACCACATCACTGAGGGGGGAGCTAGAGACCCTAACCTTTAAGTGACTACATGAAGCCCCCCTCCCCATGTCTAAGGCATTGAACAGTTCTTGCAAAGGGACTGGAGGCTGAAAGGGCATACAGAGGATGACAGCAAACTGTTGAATCCACCACTTGAATTCCTTTTTAAGGCAAAGGAGAAGAAGTACATAGATATCCACAGGGTGGCAATGCTGTAGCTAAACCAACCTGAAGTACCACTGAAGCTTCCGCATATGCAGTCTGACAAGAGCGAGCATTGGAACAGAAGAGGCCATGAGTTCCAGGGTCCAAAGAAGCACACTGTCTGGAATGGCAGTCAAAGGAAGGAGAGACTGATAGAAGGCTGTCAATGACAAAACTGTTGGAGGTGGAAGAGAGGCCAACATTGGCATCCTGCATCCCAGATGCACATGATCCAGAGAGGGAGCCAGGATGGACTTTTGAAGTTGATGGAGAATCTCAGACTGAAGGAGAGAAATGGTGAGTGCGAGATCCTATAACAAGTGACTGGGAGAAGGTGCCTGAAGCAACAGGTCATCTAAATAAAGAAAAATCTGAATGTCTTGGAGCCTGGAGAAGGCAATCAAAGGAGCTAAGCATTTTGTGAATACCCTTGGGGCAGTACAGTGCCCAAAAGCCAAAGCAGAAAAATGAAAATGAGAGGAGGAAACAGAGACATGTAAAAGCTTCCTGAAGGGAATGAATAGGGATATAGGAATAAGCATACTTCCGATCCAAAGACACCAGAAAAGCCAGGGATAGTAAAAGAGGAAACATGGTTTCAAGAGTAAGCATCAGAAAAGAGGGAACCTTGTGAAAGGTGTTCAGCAGGGAGAAATCCAGAATAAGTCTCCAAGTGCCCTCCTTTCGAGGAACCAGGAACATCCTGGAATAAAAATCCTTTCCCACTTAGGAAATAGGAACACAGGCTGAATAGTTCCTTGGTTCACCAGGGACCCTAGGACAGGAAATGAGGATGTGCTCTAAAGGAGGTTGAGGAATACCTGAAAAAGGAGGAAGAAACTTCCATACTATGAAGTAACTATGACAGATGACAGAAAGAACCCAAGAGTCTGAAGTGATGAGAGGCCAATTTGGAAGACAAAACAAGCCGAAAGGACACAGCAACTTGGTCTAACTGTGTGTGTGTGTGTGTGGGGGGGGGGTGTTAAAGAGAAGCAGACATCAGATAAAGGAGGCTTCTGGGCTAAAGACGCCTGGGAAGCCTTAAGCAGAGGAGGCTTCCCTGCCACATTTTCTGCCCTGGGACACCTGACAGGATTGGCTGCAGACAAAAGCAGATCTGGAAGGAAAATTCCATGGAACTTAGGGAGAGGAGATACAAAAAGTATGTTTGAGGTCCTGCAAGCCTTTGCCTTTCTCTTGAAGAGACTTAAACAGGTCAGCAGTAGTAGTCCCAAAAAGATGTTTGTTATCCAAAGGAGCTTCCAACAACTTTGCCTTAATGTCCTCAAGCAAAGACTGGAGATAAAGCCAAGAATAACGCCTCATAGCAGACCCAAAAGCTGCAGCTCTGGAAGAGGCATCAGCAGCATCACAGCTACACTCGACAGAGTGCCAAGCCACTTGAGAAATAAAACCCAAAATAGATACGGCAGAAAGATTTCCCCTCAGAATTAGGGAGGTCAGAAATAACCTGACAAGCCTGAGCAATCAAGGCCAGAGCATATCTGGTCATGTGTGTCTGGTAATTAATAGCCCTAAAGATCAAAGTAGAAGCAGTGTAAACCTTCTTACCAATCCTCCATTGCCTTACTATCCTTGTCAGAAGACAAAAGTCTGAAATAGGGCAAGAACTTGGAAGGTTTATCAGAGGAGACTGACACCACAGCAGGATCAGCAAGAAGAATCCAATAAAAAATTACAATCCACAGGGACCTTACAGGACCAAACAGCTTTCTTAGGAGCAGGAGGCTGAGAATCAGGGGAATTGGAACAGAAATGAAAGTGTTTAACAAGGTAGCCAACACAGGAGGAACTGTAGAGGGTTTAGGAGTATCCACCAGGAACAACTCATATCTCCCTTCTGAATATCAGACACTTGAGAAGAATCCCACTTAAAGTATTTCACCATTCTAGCAATTGTGTCCTCAAAGAAAAAATCCTCAAATGGAGACTCGGGGCTAACAGACTCCTCATAAGAACCATAAGCGAAAGACAAAGGTATCTGTGAATAGAACAAGGAACCCTTATCAGAGTCTGAAACCTCATCTGAGGAATCTGGTTCCATGAGCCATTTTGAAGGGGTAGAGGTCCAAAGAGGAGCAGGCACTAAAACTCCTTGAAGAGACTCCAGGGCCATCAAGGCAGAAAACAAGCTCTAAGTAAACTCTTGCCATTCCCTCTGAGGATCTTTAAGATAGAGCGAAACATGCTTCGTCTTTTATCTTTTCTTGAAAGGGACATTAGCCTTAACAAATACCTGAGGTTCCAAGAGTACCCGGAACCTCCTCCCGGACTAATCTCTGCAGAATCCCTCTAGGACCCTCCAAAATAATAAACAGCATTTTCCCCCTCGATGTCTGCAGAAGACACCTGCAAGGTCTCAAGGTCTCAGAGGACATGTGAAAAGATGGATCCATGCCGGCCTCTGACAGGGTTGTAGCAGAGGAATCCAATGTAGACGCCAAATAGCCTACAGAGCTATTACCTGCTTCTAGAGGGATGCCCAGCAGAGGCTGAACAGTTAAAGAATCTGGTTGATTCTTCTGGGCCACCTTCTTACCTAGCAGGAGTATCTCAGGGTTAATTTATTCCACCATGCTCCAATAAACTGTTTAAGCCACTGGTTTTCAAGATAAATGGTCAGGGAAGACAAACAGCTTCTGTCTTAGGCAAAAACACCTTACAAATACTACAAGAGGTATGGTCATGGGAAGCACCCAAAAAAGAGAGACACTTTTTGTGATGAGCCTCATGGGGAATCTGCCACTCACAATGACATTTTCCCATCTTTAGTAGCATGTACTTTAGGTTAGCAAAATAAAATACAAGACCAAAGAAAAGAAAAAAAAAAATAACCTCAATGCAGCACTCATCTGACATCTAGGTATTTCAACACAACAACAAAGTATTCAGTCTGAATGATTCAGACCAACGAGCAATAATGGTGTTCAGACTGGCTGCAAAGTTTTTCTAGGTAACTGCATCCATACATCACTTTTACTCCTTACGTCCTGTGCAGTGTGTGTGAAGTACAGTGCATACAAGATCATAAGGCTTTGATATATCGGCTGAGCATTGGATTGCCCCTAGGTGGGAGATCCCTATAGTAAAGAATACTGCAACAATAATACACAAGGATATTTGCAGGTACTCAGGCCCATGTTGGGAACTGTATAGCTGTCCAGTGACTGGATGCACCTGCCTTGTATTCTTTGTCAGGTAATGCACTACCGTTTACACCAAATAGTGAATACAACTATGTAGTGATATATCCGTTACAAGTAGTGTGCCAGGAGCCATGTATGGGCTCTGCACATGCTACGTCCAAGACAACTTGCTGCATTCTGTGACAGTGAAATGAGCAGGGTTAAATGTGACTGACTGTTACTTCAATTGTTTGTTTGTGTCCTTCGGCTTTTCCCGGTTAGGGGTCGCCACAGCGGAACTCCGGTCCGCTAATGATTGGTAGTGGATTTTTACGTACCAGGTTACCAGCCCTGACGCACAACCTTCAACGAAGGCACGCCCCATTCACGTATGCCTCCACACAGCAGATGCTCTAGCTGACAATCGAACGGGACAACGTCTTGCTATGAGGCAACAACGCTACCGCAGTTATGCTTCATATAACAGCAAAAGATGTAATCTGTCTATAACTTAGGCAATTAAAGATTAATTCACAGATTGCTATTATACTACTAGTAAGAATTAGGTATCATATTAACCAAAGTCCACTGCCAATAGTCATACAAACTGAAACTGTGCAGACATTGTAGGTCATAAAACTAACATAAGCTCAGCCTGTGGTAGGACGGTTAACATTTTATGAGTGAATCTTTGTTGAAAAGACACTTTAGCTCTAGCTTTACACATTGAGAGCAAGTACAGGAAGTGGTGAATCTATTCAGGAAGGTACCATAGGCCCAGAGCTCATAATCTGAGGCGGGGAGGGGGTTAATTACAAGGAGTCCGGTAGAGTGATTATGCTGATATAAATGGGAATGTATAATTCAGCCTTGAGAAAATGCATCAGTTTATAGCTGATATTACATATGATGCAATTAAGATAAAAAAAATACTCAGGAGTCTAAAGTACTTTTGCATGTCTGCCAATAATTAGGTGGAGCTTCACTAGATCATTACAATACAATGACATTAACTGCATTCACATGGTTAACTCCACTAAATAAATGTGTGTACATGACAAACTATGTCGAGACCAGAAGAAAACAAATCAATAGATTTATAACTGTCTTTAAACCACTAAAAAATCCTTGTACAAACTACTGGAGAAAAGTTTTAAATGTATGATTACTACTAATGTAGTCAAACAGCATCAATGGGACCAGATGGTGTCCCGCTGCGTCCTACATGAAACTCCAAGAAGAGCTAAACCCAAACATAAAACTACTGTTCAATCTCTGCCTTACTACAGGATATGTGCCCAAAAGAGTGGCGTACAGCAACAGTGGTCCCTCTCCATAAAGGTGGTGCCTCAATGGATCCTGGAAACTATCGCCCCATAAGCCTGACTAGCTTGGTCTGCAAAGCTATGGAAAGGATCATCATGGACCTCATAAATAAAGATATTGGGGACCTACAAACACTGGATCCTACCCAGTTCGGCTTTGTTAAGAGCAGATCCTGCCTCTTAAACCTGGTTGATTTCTTTGAAACAGTCACCAAGGCCATTGACGAGGGGAAGGTGGTCCACACAGCCTACCTGGACCTCGCAAAAGCCTTCGATACAATACCCCACTCGGGCATTATAGATAAGCTCACCAGCTTAAATATAAACCCCTATGTCACTAGATGGATTGCAAACTGGCTCAAGGACAGAACCCACATAGTTAGAATTGCTGGAGCCATGTCAGACTCCAAACCAGTTACAAGTGGTGTCCCACAAGGCTCAGTCCTGGGACCTCTCTTGTTCGGTATATATTTCTCGGAGGTACAGGCCAACATGGAAGGACTGTGGCTGACCATGTTCGCAGATGACTGCAAACTGGGCGCCATAATCGACTCTCCAGTCGACATAAGCATCCTCCAAAAGGGCCTCATAAAAACAGACAACTGGTGCCAGAGCCATGGCCTCAAGCTAAATGCCAAAAAGTGTACAGTCATCCCCTTTGGCAAAAACAAAGTGCCCACAAATTACCACATAGGTGGTAATCCATTAAGTACAGAAGAAGTAATTAGGGACCTGGGGACCCAAGTTGATAGCAATCTCTCATTTGACAACCATGTGGCCAAAGTGGTTAGAAAAACATTTTATATAGCACACCTAATCATGAAGGGATTCACATCTAGATCAGGGGACGTCATCGAGCCTCTTTACTCATCCCTCATCAGGCCCATAATTGAGTACAATGCCCCTTTTGGGATGTACCTTACCAGACACCTGCAGCAACTGGAAAGACCCCAAAAGTACCTCACCAAGAGGATCAAAGGGCTCAAACAGATGCCATATGCTGCCCGGTTAAAGAAACTCCAGCTCTACTCAGTGGCATACCGCCTGTTCAGAGGCAATCTGTGCCTGACGTATAAAGCCATGTCCAACCCAGAATTAATGGATATGCTGCACCTCAGAAAATCCAAATCCCATCGAGCTACGCACTCGAGAGACTTGAACCTCAGCACTGAAATAAACAGGGCATGCTGGAGGGACAGATTCATAACCCAGAGGCTCCCTTCACTCTGGAATAAAATCCCGGTCCAGGTTAGGCAGAGTCCCTCATTGACTCTCTTCAAGAGGAAACTTGAGTGGATGGGAGATCGTAGGTTTACCCCGGGTATCACTTCTGTGGCACTGTTAGTCAGAGGCACAGTATACTAACCTCGAAAAAGGGCATAGCAAAATAAATTTAAAATGGGTGGCGAAAACCAAACACATTCTGGCTAGGCTTATAAATGCCCTAGGGCAGATAGCCTAGTATGAACCTATGAACCTATGAACCTATGAACACGGATAGCAACAAGTAAATTGAATTCAGACTGAGAAAATGCTATTTCAAAAGGTAGTGTTAAATATAAACTGACAAGTGCTTATAAAGCCATAATGTTAACTTACCTGATATTTTCCTCCTGTGCCACAGTAGTAACTCTATGTAAATTTAAACCCAATTAAAAATAGATAAGTGTAGTGAAACACTATGAAGAAAAATGCAAGTTCTTCATATTGATCACTGCTGCAGATGTCTTAGCTATACGAGTTGTATCCTGAAAGAAAACAACGGCTGGTCAGCTTCAAAAGCTTCAGGGCACCTTCCATGGATCCAAACAGTCAAGCAGCTCAAGCTGAGCAGACTAAACGACAAGTCTGGGTGTAAAGCCCTTCACAGCTTCACTGCCACCGAAGAGTATGCTCCTCTCAGGATTTCAAGGATCGACAGTCAGCCTTGTGCTTTTCTTTTCCGGTCAGATAAGTTCCCTTTGGGAGAAAACTTCCATTTTCTTAAATTTTGTTAATGTTTTATTACTTTCCTCTTCAGTAAAGTTATTTTAAAGCTTGGAGTGTTATTTAATTGACTGTCTTGAGACTGCAATGTTCTTTTAAACTGAGTACTTGTTTGTCTCTGCCAGTTTAAAAGTAATGTAAACTAACCAAAAACATATTTTCTGTTAAAAAATTGAGTTTTTCCCCATTGCAGGGCTGCCATAGTGTTTTAAAGCACTTTTTATTGTCTCTTCTGTCAAAAGAAATTATTTTTGTGCACTTGCACTTTTACTAGCATTTGCTGCTGGTCTTCCCTGGGAAAGAGGCACTATTTTCAGCTTGACCCTGGAACAGACTACCGGTCTCATGGTCAGCCTTTCTTCTAGCCACAAAAAGAAAAAGATACACACACAGCTTTTGCCATCACAGCAGGCAAGCAATTTGCCTCAGCCATAGGTGGGTGACTGCCTCAGACCACTCATCTTTTACCCCAGAATCCTCTGGTATGTCACCTATAGCCACTAAGGACCAGGGGTTAGCCATGTCCTCCGTGGCTGTTGGAGTTCTGTCAGTAGGTTAGGGGAGAGCCACTCTTGTCGGCCCTGGGAGAAGGAACAGGGAAAGTTTCCCTGTTCTGTCAGAATGCTGTGCCCATCCTCGAGGAAGCAGCTGCTGCCATTAGTAACACGGTTGGCCCCATTTTTCCTGTCAAAAAAGAAAACCATGTATGTATGTATCCTCCTCAAATTTCTTTGGATAGGAGTAGTTTAGTGAGACTAGCTCTGGGTTTAATTCAGGCTAATGATCTTTCTTGTAAAGTAGTGTATGGTAAAATAAACAGGGATTCCTCTATTCCCGTCGATAAGTCACCTGGCAATGTGAAACCTGACTCTAGTTGATTGTCAGTGTTGAAGTGACACCACGACCCCATGTGCAAAAATGAGAATAGGGGTTGTGGATGGATGGATTCAAGATTCTGAATCTAACAGGAAGACTGACGGATGGATTCAGGGTTTTGTCCTCAAATTTCAGATTCAGACTCTGAGTAGAGCTCAGTTTTTGATTCTCCCTGTCACAGTTTCTCTTTCTCAGAGACTACTGCCAGAATGTCCCAGTGTTTTCAGTGACAGAACACTGAGTTTTCCCAGTCCTTCAAAATACTAAGAGTTGTTAAAGAAGGATTTTACAGAAGATTCTATTCTGTCTGCTTTAAAAGAAACCTGTCTTACTGCCTGCAATTTTCATGATACTCAGCCAGATGTCTCTAAACAGGAAGACAGAATGTATACATTTCCTCAGTCTTTTAAATTTGTATACACTAATCCCAAACCTGACCCAGCAGCTATAGCCTTAGCTGATTCCACTGCTACTAAGCACTTAAATAATTCCTGTCCTACTCTGTCCAGTTAAACTGGAAAATTATTGATAGGTATGGAAAAAAAGCGTATTCATCTACAACTTTGATTTTCAGAATTTTGAACTTTTCAGAATTTTGAACAGTCAGGCTCATATGTTACTTTGTTCTGACAAACTGTGAAAGTATGATGAATGTTTTATCTATAGTGCCTTCCTGTGAAGAAAAATTTGCTTTAAATAAGTTTTTTTCTAGTGCACAGGTCAATACTCATTGTTTGCAGTGTGTGTATGACTTTCTTGATGCTTCTGCCAGGGCTATGGCCACTCGTACTGTTTTAAGGAGGTTTGCTGACCCGACAAGGTAAGTACATCAAGTCATTCTGACAGCTAGACAGTTCCCATCACAGGCCTGAGTACCTGCAATTATTATTAAAAAAGCATAATACTTTAGGGTTATAACTTGACTAGCTGTCATGTGTTAGGTAGTACTTGAAGCCTGTTTCAAATATGGCAACTGACATCTATTTATCACATCAAAAATAAGTTGTGTATTTACTAATACATGTGCTTAGCCAGTGATCAGTTAGGCAATAGCTACATAGGATGGGAATACAACACGTAAGCTATATATAAGTGTTACCAATATGATGTAAAACAGGGATGAAAGATGAGACCTGTCATTCTTTAGCTTGGCCAAACAGCCTATGGCATACACTTATAACCCCAGATCAAGGGAATTTATAATGAACTATGGCTTAAAGCATATAAATAATTCATATCAAGTAAAAGTGAGTTAAATCTGGTGAAGCTCTGTTAAGGGCAAAAGTGCTCATCTCTTTAACATCTTATTTTTCAATAAAGACATACTACTTTCTAAACAAGTTAAAGTGCTTGATAAATTTGAAGTCTCAACTGAGAGTGGCTTAAGTTTGTTGTTCTTTTTTCTTGATTTTAAGGAATCTCAGCAAACAATTTTGAAAATCAAGATAAACCAGTTTTCCCTGTAGTTTAATGCTTTTCCTCAACAGTGGAAGGCATCTTGCCCCCAAAGCTGGGAAACTATTGCTCCTCACTACAAGGAGCGGTTTGTTTATTTTACACACAGACACACACACACACACACACACACACACACACTTATGCTGGCCGCCAGTACCTCCATGATCACTCATCCCACTCATTCCCCCATAAAGTGAATTGCGGAGGCCATCATTGAAGCAATCATTTTATTTCCAGTTACAGCTCTAAACCCACCTCCCAGAGGTTGACATGAAGTTTTACTATGCCTTTTGTGTGCATATGTACTTTCCTTTGTGGATGTGTGTTCCTATCCTCATGCCATGAAGACTGCCTTACAGGTATGGAATGGCAGTGCAATAATCCCTGGGTCCCAATGCTATATGCCATGCACCTCTGTGTCCAGTAGGTGCTGGTATTTCAGTGGGCCATACTGACTCCATCTCCACAAGATGGGCAAGCCAGAATCACACACACAACAGCAAAACACACAAGTAGATATAAGCTGCTGAAAGAGTTTAATCAACAAAGAAATAGTGAAAAATCACACAAAGGGAATGCCAAAAACACCATTCTTCTTCAGTAGTCCAAACAAAAACAATAAATAAGAAAAAAACTTTCAAGACTAGCTCTTTAACATGAAACAATCATAGAAACACCGCTTTTCCTCCTGTGACGAAGTTGTACGGCGCAAAATCACAAAAACCAAAAAAAAGGAAAAACCGAGACTCTGAACCAGTTTCTAGTAGTTTCCAAATATCCTTTATTGACTTGAGAGCAGAATAGGCTTCCGGTGTGCTTCTTCTGCGGCCTTCTGAATACAAATTACTATATACACAACCTGCGTCCGCTATACTTCCTATAAATTGCTAAAAGCACCATTAACCTATTAAGCAATCAATCAATATTATAACTTTTTGTAAAAGAGCTAAGCTAAATAAATACCTCTTGCTACGCTGGATCACTTTCAAGTGTAACATCTACCTTCATCAGGCATGTGCACTGTGCTTGTAATTAGCGTGCCGCTATTGTAACATTGCCTCTATGTGCTGGTAGTCGTATAGCTGAAAGCTGAGCTGACAAATGCATAATGCTTTTATTTGATTTCAAGTGGTAATGCACAACTCACACATGCTTCTATAATTAATATAGTGTCTATCCAGTTTTCTGAATATCTAAATCTATCAACTATCTATCATCATTGTCGTAGTATAACGTTTAAATTAATTCCACTATCACAGTATTCATATGTAATACCTCAAGAAGGTAGTTGTTGTTTCCTATATTATCACAAAAGCTCTTCAGCCCATCTATAGTCCCATCCAATTTCTTCTGTTTTATCCTCTCAACTTCTCACCAAACAAATTAATTTCAACTTGATTGAGACAGAGATGAGATGCTTACGCTGCCAGGATAGTCTCTGTATTTTGTACAAATTATTCTCTAAATTTCTCAATAATGTATAAAATTCAGTCATGTTGTTCTCAGATTCACACTTCTATTATCAACAATGTCAAAAAAATCAAAAATCAAGAGTCAATAGTGGGTTACCTCTACTTGGTAAAAATGCATCTAGTCCCAAAGGACCCATGCGATTGGTAGGGTTATAATCCAATTCTATAGTCGTGTTCTCCTCCCAAAGTGTCTGTGGCCAAACTACAGCACCAAAAATCACAAACCAACCAAACAGGACACAACACTAGAACCTAGTAGTAGTTTCCAGTCCTTTAAATAAAAGCGATATAGCAAGATAGGCGCGCTTCGTGCTTGCAGCTTTCTTCGAATACAAATTACACAATACAATCGCCCCTATATATACTTCTATAAGTGCTAGCACCATTAACCTATTAAGCAATCAATCAATCGAATGTCAGTTAATGAATACATTATATATTTTTAAAACTTAGAATATTGTACATATACATAAACAAATCTACTTATTCAAACAAGTCATTCTATGTTTCACTTGGATGGCTTCAACTTGACCTGCAAGTTCACTGGCTTCTTATATATCATCAAGAAAAGTGCTTCACTCATTATACAAGACATAAACCTGTGTGTGTGATCAATGTTCAATATGTTATTATAGCACAACTTACAATCTCTCTCTGATGTCAACTGAGAAAAAACCATGCATCCCCTCATTATTGTGAACCATGTTATATTTCATATTATTATAATACATTCAACTGATGGCTCCAAAGTCAAGTATGACTATATATATGAGGATATATATACTTAAATAGCATTCGTTGTAATGGTATGGTTCTGACATGAATTAATATGTCACAATCAATCACAAAGTACCTACTCCCATCTATATGTGATGACATATAACCTCCTTCTACTACTCAAGCATCTCTCTTGATATGCATCCTCATAAGTACTATTCAACAGTTAACACAAATGCATAGAAGGAAGAAGGAACTGAGCTGGCATCTAAGAGTATTACCCCATTTATTATTCATATAAAAGGTTTAACACTAACATAATTATTTATTCTATCACCCATCCTGGGACCAATAGGCACTGTTTGTAGTATTCTATAAAAAAATGATGTGTCGGATTGAGAGTTTATATGTTTGGCTAGTGCATTCAATTCCAGATGTTTCGTATATCATATACATATCCTGGTGAAATGCAAAATGACCATGTGGATGATGATATTCTTTGTATGGTGTAATAATATGGCACACATACTAATGTTCACAAGGATAAGTGCCTGGGGTATGAATATTGCTCACCCCAACTGGGATATTATGATGTGACTGTGCTGAAAAAACAAAACCAGGTTTATCACAAACTATCATCCTGGTATCTGCTATAATAAGAATGTTCCAGTGTCTAATTCCATCTTGTCTGCTTCTATTAGCAAGTCTCGAAGTCTTTTGCTATTTATTTTCTCCTCCAAAACTGTCCATTCAATATTCCATGAAACATGAATCTGGTGCATGCTTCTATATAATCTAATATAGTGTCTCAGCATGTTTTTCTGAATATCTATATCATCCACTCCCATCCTGTATATTTTCTCCATCCAAGGACTCAAGGACTGTCAAATATTTCTGCTCCCAGTTGTACATTACTTAAAAAGAAAGAAATTGGGCGGGCAGAAGTGCCCATATTTACCCCATGTTGTTGTAGTAATATTTGTTATGAAACATATATTATTACAGTTCACACACCAAATCTAGTACTGCCCTATCAGTTTTTTGTCTATTCTTGAGAAGCCATAGTAAGTCCATTACTTCCTTATGGCCTGTGTAGTAATTTCATTCCTTTTTTCTAGTGGCCAAAAGATCGGTTCCTGCTGCTTGTTTTTTTTGGCAGGCCTTTCGATATGGTATAAGTGGTTCCTCTATCAGAGATTATTTTGTTTTCTCCTTCTGTGTTTAACTTTTATAAGTATCATTTTGTATTAGGCATTGGTTATCAATATGTCTCTTCATTGTGTCAAGTCATTAGAGAATTATTTCATCCCTTCTCTAAATTAAAAAATATACTTATAGCAGTTTGTGAATGTTGCACCTGGTTTTAAAATGTCAATCAATGTTTCAGATAATTTACTGCATTGCGATGGTACATAATTCAACCCTCTATTCAAGAGCGAAATATCAGACAAAGACAAAGCAAGCCCAGAAAAGTTAAATACCAGTGAAGTCAGTTCTACTGGATCAGATGTTGTAATGCTAACTAACTGGGGAGGGGGTAGAGATCCCTGCATTGGCGCTCTCAATACATCCTCTGTTACTTGGGAGCTTCTGTTTATAACTTCTCGCAAACAAATCACCAAACAACGGATACATCTGGGCTTCCTGGTAAAAACACTGAGTGACGAATGTTCTCTGTTATCCTCAGTTATACTGCATCAATCTCTTCTCTTTCTCTCAGTCTCTAGTCTCTGAAATATTCAAGCAACAAGTGTATATATTTGTTTGCTGAGGCTCTAAATTCAGGTCTTGCCACTTCAAGAGATCTGGTACAAATTATTTCAAATTTCAATAATGTATAAAATTAAGTAGCCATGTTTCTCAGATCACTTCTTTCTATAAGTATTGTCAACAATGTCCGTCCCAAAGGACCCATATTGGTAAATCCATAATCCACCCTATAGTCTCCATTCCGCGTGAGGTAGCAGCACAAAATCAAAGAAGCACCAAAGGAAGGCATTGTAGCGTTAAATTCAAACCAAACACTGATTTACTCATATATATGACACAAACTCATTCATGTGCTAATACATCATTCTGAATATAAACCCCTTATAAACAAAAAACATAATCTTTGTTGTAAATAGCAGAAGAAGCACAAAATATACCTTTGCTACGCTGATGAAACAATCATACATACACAGCAATTTAAACAGAGATTTTATAACAAAAATTAGACTGCAGCCCTAATAATTAAAACGAAAATACATACACACACATATATATATACATATATATATATATATATATACATATATATATATATATATATATATATATATATATATACACACATATACACATCAAACTCACATTCTACTTTTTAAGACAGGCAAGTTAAATTATCGTTTTATATTCAGCAAGTTCAGATAACAGACCACTATCCTCTGCATTTTGGGATATATGTTTTCTGAACAACTCTAAAAAGAAATTTATACTTGCTACTATTATCAAGAAAATGTTTAGCCAGAACATTTTTAGGTATATTCCTTCATGTATCAGATAAATGTTATGAAATTCTCGTTCAATTTCCTGTTGCTTTTTCTTATACAGAATCCACAGCACTGTGTATGTGGCCAAATAAATACTATCTCATACATTACAAGTTGGAAGGCACTCACACTCATTCTCTGCCACTCACTGGATTTTTAAATATATAGCATACTACAAAAATAAAAGTTACATACTCAGTATAACTAGGCATCTGTGTTGTCCATTTTCATTTTTCCTCAACGTATGGGTTATGGATCTGATCCTCAGACCCGACTCAGTTGCATACTAGAGACTTTCAATCCATCTCTCAAGCTCCTCCATCCATGATGCCCTAATCCATACCCAACACCGCAGATTGAGTTTGCTGCCATAAAGCATTAAGTAAGTAATAGAATAGGGAAAGAGAAA
This sequence comes from Protopterus annectens, assembly GCF_019279795.1. Taxonomy (NCBI): domain Eukaryota; kingdom Metazoa; phylum Chordata; order Ceratodontiformes; family Protopteridae; genus Protopterus; species Protopterus annectens. Next base: position 1,168,834,594 of record NC_056729.1, on the reverse strand, counting down.
CTAGAGTAGTACTCAAACCTGGAACTGTAGGATCCAACACAAAAATGCCATCAGGTCACTCCAGAAGATGACAAGAAGAGGGAAGCAGGGGAGAAGTGGAGTAAGAATGAAAATGACAACACAGGTGCCTAGATACGAGTACATAACCTTTATATCTAATGTTGTCCTCTTCAGTGTATAGGACAGAGCTCCCAGCTACGTAAATCTTGGGTGGCCCTCATGGAAGGATGTTCTGGAGAAGTTCTGAACCAGAACCAGAGGCAGATCATCTTCTGGAAATTAAGTCCAATTTATAATGAGTAACAAAGATATGAGCATTGGACCATGTGGCTGCTGTGCAAATATCTTCAAAGTTCTTGACCAAAAAGCAGACAAAGTGGCCACTGATCTACTTGAATAAGACGTTATGTACCTACCATAATGTTCCATGTTAGTTGTCTTCTTCTCGCCTTCTTTCTTGCTGCTTGGGTTCGGAGTCGATCCTCGGCTCCGACTCGGCCATCTTTAAAAGCTCGAGAGCTGCTTACTGGCTCGAGGCCCCCCTATATCCCATGATGCCTGGCGCTAGATACCCAGATCTCGTTTGGTAAGTCTAACTGCAGACATAATAATACAGGAATTCTATCCCAGAATGCATAAATCCTACTGGAGAGACTACTAGTCAGAAGGAATAGCCAGAGAAGACTCAGCCAGTGGAAAAAAAAACATAAGGAACTCTTCTCAGTCTACTAGGATAGGGGGATGGAGGGTGGGATGCAAGAAAGAAGGCAAGAAGACAACTAACATGGAACGTTATGGTAGGTACATAACTTCTTAACGTTAAGTTGTCTATCTCACCTTCATTCTTGCTAGTTGGGACAGCGTCCCTAGCACGTCAATCTTGGGTGGCTCATCGGAACAGACTCTTCAGAACAATGGAACCAAAATCAGCTCTGCTCCTGGAGGCCACGTCCAGCTTATAATGTGAAATGAAGGTATGAGGATTGGCCCATGTAGCTGCCGCACAAACAGTTTCCATTGGCAATCTTGCCTGAAAAGCCACTGAAGTAGCTAGAGCTCTAGTGGAGTGACCTTTTGGTTTAGCAGGAAGCTCTTTATTCCTTAGCTGATATATCAATGTAATAATAGACGTCAACCACCTAGATAAAGTTACTTTGGACACTGGTAGACCTTGTTTACCCTCAGCATAGGACAGGAATAGCTGGTCTGATTTTCTGATTTGCTTAGTTCTATGCAAGTAAAAATGTAACTGTCTATGAACATCCAACTGATGCAATTTGTACTCCGCCTTGTTGGAATAATTTGGAAAAAACACAGGGAGATCAATAGACTGATTCAAATTATTCTCAGAAGAAACCTTTGGAAGGAAGGAAGGATTAGTCCTGAGAGAAACTCTGTCATTGTGGAAAACTAGATAAGGAGGGCAAACACAAAGAGCCTGATGTTCAGAAACTCTTCTGGCTGAAGTAATTGCAACCAGAAGGGTTTTCCAAGAAAGAAATTTCAAAGAACAAGAAGCTGCAGGTTCAAAGGGAGACAATATCAGGGAAGCTAAAATCAAATTTAGATCCCATGGAGGCGGGGGATCTCTCACTGGGGGCCTGAGTAAAGTAGTCCCTTTGAGAAAAGCTTTACAAAGCTTATGGGACATAATACTAGTATCTGATAGGCCTGTATGAAAGTTTGAAATTGCAGCTAACTAAACTCTAATCGTGGCAGAAGAAGATCCAGCATGAAAAAGTTCTGCTAAAAAAATCCAAAATATGGTGCACAGGGGCTGAAAAGGGATCTATATTTCTAGCCTCTGCCCAGAAAGAGAAACGTTTCCACTTACTAGCATAAGTCTTTCTAGTGGTAGACTTATGCGATGATAAGATGATTTCGCGCACCAAGTGGGAGATGTTCGGAAGCCTGGCTAAGGTCGGAAGTGGAGCAACCAAGCAGTGAGCTGGAGAGATTGAAGGGATTGGTGCAGCCCACCCGACTGATGGACCAGGTGGTCTGGAACTGGGTCCAGGGCTGCTCCAGAAGGTGAGGATGCAGGAACAGGAACCGAATTTGTCGAGGCCAGTAAGGGGCAATGAGGACCATCTTGCATCCCAATGTGGTAGCTTTCTGTATTAGTTTGGGAATCAGGGGAAATGGAGGGAATGCATAAAGAAGTCCCTGAGGCCAATTGTGAACTAGAGCACCTCTGGGGGAGTGTCCGGGAAGAGGGAGGAGAGAAGAAATTGTTGCACTTGCTGTTGAAGGGGGGGGGGCGCCAAAAAGGTCACAGCAAGGCTGACCCCATTTGTGGAAGATTTGGTCCGCCACTGTCCGATTGAGAGACCACTCGTGAGGCATGAGAATTGCTCTGCTCAGCCTGTCTGCTATAACATTGGACTTCCCAGGGATGTGTGCTGCTATCAGAAACCGTTGGGAAGAGATCGCCCACTGCCAGAGTGTGAGTGCTTCTCAACACAGAGGGTAGGACCTGGTTCCGCCCTACTTGTTGATGTACCAAACTACCGACATATCGTCTGTTTGAATTGCAATGGTCCTGGTGGGAAGAGAGTTCTGAAGAGCTTGCAACACTAAAAGCATGGCCCTCATCTCCAAGACATTGATATGCAGATGGTACTCGTGAGGCTGCCAGGTGCCTTGGACTGTTCTGCCCTGAAAATGCCCCCCCCCCCCCGATCAGGGAGGCATCCGTGGTCACCGTAGCCACTGGAGGAGGAAGAGCAAATGGTCTGCCCTGGGGTACTGATGGGGAAACCATCCACCAAGCAAGTTGGTTTTTGCATGCCTGTGTGATATTTATCTTGTGAGACATTGGAAGTTGCTGGAAAGACCATTGGGTGAACAGCATCCACTGAAGAATCCTCATATGAAAACGAGCAAGGGGAACTAGTATGATAGCTGCTGCCATAAGATCCAAGGTTTTTAGGATGAATCTGGCCTGAATTTTTTTGCATCCTAATAAGACCTGCACATGTCAGCGAATGTCTAACACTCTGTCTAATGGCAGTCTCGCTGACATGTCCTTTGTATTTAAGTTTGCGCCTATAAAGGTAATAGATTGACAAAGCGACAATGCAGACTTTTTGAAATTTATTGTGATACCTAGTTTGGAGCAAGTTTGGATGGTGTAGTCTCTGGCTTGCAGCAGGTGATGTCTGGTGGTAGCAGTAAAGAGCCAGTCGTCTAGATATGGAAACACCTGGAATCCTTGCCATCTCAGGTAAGCGGTAACTACTGCCAAACATTTGGTTAACACCCTGGGGACTGTGGTGAGACCAAAGGGCAGAGCTCTGAACTGATAATGACTGGCTCACAGCTGGAAGCGGAGGAATCTTCTGGCGCATCTGTCCATTTTGATGTGGTAGTACGCATCCTGAAGATCTATGGAGCACATCCAATTGTCCTGACCCAGAAAGGGTAAAACGGACTGTAGCATGACCATCCGGAACTTCATTCTTTGAACAGACCTGTTTAGTCTGCTGAGATCCAGAATGGGTCTCCAGTCCCCTGTCTTTTTTGGTACCAAAAAGAACCTTGAGTAAATTCCGGATCCTTGCTGGTCTGCTGGGACTGGCTGGATGGCTCTTTTTCTTAGCAGTTTTGATATTTCTTGAGCTGCTTGATCCCTTAGATTGGGTGGAACATCTGGAAAGGATTTGTTGGGAATGTAGGGGGTGCAAAAGAAGGGGATTTTGTAGCCTTCAGATATGATAGACAGTACCCATTTGTCTTGTGTTTTATTTTGCCAGGCTTTTGGGTACAACGATAATCTTCCCCCAACTGCCTCCGAGGGTGGACAGCCGGGCAGCACCTCAGGGATGCTGGAAGGGCTTGTCTGAGAAAGATTCTCTGTTGCCCTGATTTTGCGGACCCCCTCTGCCCCGAGGGCGGCGGCGTCTACTGTTGTTCCCTCCTCTGCTTTTCGGTTTTCGGAACCACATCTTCCCACTCTTCTGACCTTTGGGATACGGTCTAGAAGGAGTGGAAAAACTGACTCCCACAGCAGAGAGAGTCTTGCCTTCCTGCTCACACCTGGTAAGGGTATCCTTCACCCGTGGCCCAAAAAGAGCAGAGCCATCAAAGGGGGTGTTGGTGAAAGATGCCCTGAAGTGTTCCGCAAAGTTACATAACCGCATCCAAGCATGCCTCAATGCCACGCCTGTGCCTGCGGCCCTACTCGCACCAACGGCTGCATAAGAGATGAGCCACATGGAGGAGTTTACTACCGAATTAAGAGTCACCAGCTGGGAAACAACCTTAGCCTGGGCCCCCGCAGCTGATGGATCTTGAAGGGTATCTCCTAGCTCTTTAAGGAGATCCCTTTGAAGGCGGGTAAAGTGACACAAGTAGTTCAGCGACCTCATGGAGAAGGTCTCTGTGGAAAACATCCACTTCCCATATCTGTCCATCGTCCTAGATTCCTTATTAGGGGGCTGGACAGACTAAGAAGTTTCAGCCAACTCCTTTTTTGTCGCCGCTGCTACCACCATGGCATCAACGGGAACACCCTTCATCAGAAATTGCTTGTCCTGTGGTGCAGTAATAAATTTTGTGGGTCTTCGGGGGGTTGGTTCCACTGTGTCTGGGGCTGACTAAACCTTCCGAGCTACCACCATCAGAGGATCAAAAGGCGGAGACACCCAGGAGGTGGAGGGTAGGGAACCAAACGCGTCCAGGAATACAGACTCATCCTCGGAAGGGTTAAGGGTAGTCCAGTTCCCCCTCTGCCCAAGTATCTCACGGATGTCTGAGAAAGAGACATCCTCAGACGGGGATCTCAGGGACCCTTCCGAATCCTCTAAGTCGGTATCTGAAGTGACAAACTCAGGGGAGTCAACATGCTTCCTCTGCATTTCCTCTTTCGAAGGGGCTCCTCTGAATGATTAGGGGAGGCCTCGGAAGAGGAAGATACACCCAATGGGGTGCCCTGGAGCACCTGTTCCCCACGCTTGGGGTCTAGAGGAGGGGCAGAGGCAGACACAGGCACCATGGGGGAGGAGCCAATGAGGCTGATCGTGGGGCTGACTCAGAGGCCAGCACACTTCTCATGACCTCGAAGGCACCCCTTCCTGATAGCGGAGAAAGCTCTGGCGAGACCGGAATCATTCCCGGCACCAAGAGAGATGGCTCCGAAGCTGATGTAGGAGCCAAACTCACCTGCGCCGAAGCTCCGAGGGGGAGAATGGGTACGGCACCATGGAGGCGATCGGAGCCGACAACGGAACCGAAAAGGTAAGTATCGGCACTGACGGTTCCAGGATACGAACCCCAACAAGCTCTGGCTCCGAACTCAAGGGGTGAGTCGAAGGAGGAACCACTGCAGAGACGGGTGGAGCCGAACCCTGATGAGGGGGGCTGGATAACATTTTAGCCAGGGCCTGCAATTTTAGAAGCCTGCTCACCACTCTCTCCACATCGTGGTCAGATAGTCTAAAAGACCGAGAAGAGTGGGATCGGTGACTTCGTTCCGACTGTAACAGAGGTGACCCCGGAGCAGAGTGCATCGACTCTAGTGATGGAGATCTAGAGCGTTTTCGGCTCCCTGACGGTTCCGACACCAGAGTCGGGGCCGACTGGGAGATAGGTACTTCGGTTCCAGCCAGAACCGAAGTTGAAGGAGATGTCACACCCGATGACGGCTCCGAACTGGGAGCCGACGGCTTCGTTGGCTTAGAGGGTTTCACTGGCTGGGCCTTAGCTGGTGACCCTTCAGGTTTGAGCAAACCCCTAAGGATTAGCTTATTCCTACGCTCTTGCAGGAGTCTTGGACTAAAGGCGTGGCACACCGAACAAGAGTCCTGCAGGTGTAGGTCGCCCAAACAGTAGACACAAGAAGTGTGGCCATCTGCCAGTGACACCTTCTGACAGCATGACTCACACTTCTTGAATCCAGATACTTTCATATCTTCAGACATTCCTGTAAAAGGAAATATCAATCGCAGAAAAAAGGCAACAGAAGGGAAGTAGGTAACCAGTAACACACACTCAACACAAGTTACCACACCCTAAAAGCACACACACACTATATATCTATGAAAATAGTAAATAAACCTACTGATATACAACAATTTCTAATAAAAAAACTACTATATAAATGCTGAAGAACAAGGATTAGCCTCTAACTAAAAATGGCTACCTTGAAGAAAACAAAAGGGGGAGGGGGAGGGGAAAACTCTCTAACAAAAAACGAGTTTCCGAGGGAAAGGAGACTAAATTACAAAAATAGGTAACTAGACTACTAGAACTATTCTAAAACACTAACTACAATACAAATTTTTATAAAAGCTAACAATAAAATAGAAAAATATGACCTGAGCCAGCAAAAGCAACCTCGCAGCAGAAGCGGCAAACGAGATCGGGTATCTAGCGCCAGGCATCATGGGATGTAGGGGGGCCTCGAGCCAGTAAGCAGCTCTCGAGCTTTTGAAGATGGCTGAGTCGGAGCCAAGGATCGGCTCCGAACCCAACCAGCAAGAATGAAGGCGAGATAGACAACTTAACATTGGGCCTTAATTTTGGTAGAGAAAGGCCTTGCTGAGAATAAATCCAGGAAATGCAGTTAGTTACCCGTTTGGCAAATGTGAGTTGCGCAACCCAGTCTACTAGGTGAAAAAAAAGACAAACTGGTCTGTTCTTCTCAATTCTTTTATTCTATATATAAAAAAATGCAAATGTCTACACACAGCCAAAAAATGTAACCAGTATTCTCCTGCATTTGAACGCTCTGGAAAATTACTGATGAATTAATGGTTTTGTTAATATTAGATTAAGAAGCCACTTTTAGTAGAAAAGAAGGATTGGTTTGTAAGATAGCCCTGTCTTTATTAAAAACAATGTAAGGAGTCTTTGATAAGAGAGTCTGGAGTTTGGAAATCCTTTTAGCTGAAGTAATGGCCACTAAAAAGGCTATTTTCCAAGACAGATACACAAGTTCATTTTCCCTGAAGGTTTGAACACTTTCGAGTCAAGCCTTACATACACTATTGTTAAATCCCAGGGAAGTGAAGGATCTTCCACTAGAGGTCTAAGTAGGAAGGTGCCTTTTAAAAAGGCCTTACATAACCTGGAAGCAGCCAAACAAAACTTGTTGCCCCCGCATGAAAATTACATATGGTTGCTAATTGTATTTTGACTGTGGAAAAAATTGCATATTCTTGAAAGAGGGAAGCTAAAAAGTCTAGTACAGCAAAGGCAGGGGCAGTGAATGGATCAATATTACTCTTCAGAGCCCAAAATGAAAATCTTTTCCATTTACTTTGCAAATCCTTCTGATGGAGCCTTTATGTGAGGATAAAAGTATGTCGCATACAGGGGAAGAAAGCCCGGGCTGTCTTTCTATTAACAGAACTGGAGAAACCATGCAGTTAGCCTGAGGGCTGGAATACTGGGATGTTTAATCCCTGAGGAGTGCATCAGAAAGTCTGGACTTGGGTCTAGTACCCAAACAGGATAGCAAAGATGAGACCACAGGAAGAGGAATCACAGCTGAAGAGGCCAAAAAGGGACAATGTGAATGAGCTTTGCAACTGACTAGCTTTAAGAATTTTGGAATCAGAGGTACTGTGGGATATGATTAAAGGAGACTGGAGTCTCAAATGTGGACTACAGCATCTCTTGGTGACTCTCCCTGGGGGGGGGGGGGTCAGGGGAAATATACCTGCTGCACTCGTTGTGGGGATATGCAAAATGATCCCAGCATGGTTGGCCTAAACGGTGGAAGATTTTCTCTGCCACTGGTCGACTGACAGACCACTCGTGAGATATAAGAATGGACCTGCTGAGTTTGTCGGCCAGTACACTGGATTTCCCCAGCATTTGCACTGCTACTGGAAAGCGGATGGAAGAGATTGCCCATTGAAACACTCTCATAGCTTCTCGACAGAGTAAGACCAAGCTCCCCCTTGTTTGCTGATGTACCAGACTACAGACATTGTCAGTCTGAACTGCAATGGTCCCTAGAGGGACAGCACCTTGAAATGCATGCAGTGCTAAAAGGACTACCCTCATCTTCAGGAAACTGATATGCTAAAAGGTCTCATGGGAGAACCAAGTGCATTGGACCATCCTTTCCAAGAAATGCTCCCCCCACCCCAGCTGGGTGGTGTCTGTGGTCACTGTGGCTGAGGGAGATCATAGATGTTTACTTGGCTATCGACCTGGAGGTCATTTCAAGGCTAGCTGTTTCATCCTAATGTAATACCATAGATACACTAGTTAATACCCAGTATTGCATTTAGTCATGACTGTCCATGTCCAGGAGGGATGTGGGTGCTATCTCCTCAGTAAGAATTTACAGTGCCCCAGCCACTCATCCAGGTTCCTTTTGAACACTGTCATAGAGGTGCTTGGTTTCACATGAATTAGTAGCCTATTCCAAAGATGGGGCAGTTGCTGGGAGACAAATTTGTCACTCCATGTCCTATTTAAGTCATAAGCCATATTTAGGTCCCACGAACAGGTAGCTCTAGTCCTGTTTGATTTACAGATGTGCAGTAAGTTCATTAGGTCTGGGTCTGAGATTGCTCTATAAGCCAGATGCAAGTCTTCCCTAAGAAGTCTATATGATACAGAGTATAGTGACAGAGACTTTAGTCAGTCTGTGTAAGACACATGCTGGAGGCCCTTGACCATCTTTGTTAAAAACCTCTGAGATCTCTCCAATTGCTGCATGTGCTTTGTACGGTACATGCAGAACAGGGTATTATACTCAACTATGGGCAAGAGTACTGCTGTGTATAAAGAGGTTACAACCTCCTTTGCTCTTGAGGCAATCCCTTTACTGAACAAGTGTGATATTTAGAAATTCTTCCTTACTACAGCAGACACATGGTGGTCAAAGTTAACGTCACAGTAAACTTATGATCCCAGATCCCTTAACACTTCGTAGGTACTTAGGGTATGGATGCTGATTTGATAGTGTGAAAGGACATTGTTTTGCCGAAGGGAATGATGATGCATTTCTTTGCACTCAGTTTGAGATTGTGACTAAGGCACCAGTCTTTGGTTTGCGTAAAACCCTCCTGGAGTATACTGACATTTGGGGATTCAATAATTGCACCTAGTTTGCAGTTGTCCACAAACTTGGTCAGCCACAACCCCTTAATTTTGGCCTGAACTTCTTAAAAGTATTTACCAAACAGCAGAAAGAACTAAAGATCGACCTAGGTAAATCTTGTCTGACTGTATCCATCGGTAAATGTGTTTTTTGCATATTTGAATAAGTTTGACTAAAGGGTGCGGACTATCAAAGAACAGACCATTGAGCAGCTAAAGTCTATTAAACATGCAGTTGTAATGGAATTAATACTATGGACACTGCCATGCCTCTTAAAGCTTGTAGAATAAGTTTGGCTGGAGAAACAGTGAGAAAAATTTTTATGAAACTGAGATCTGACAGTGCATACATGATGAGGTGGTAAGGAAGCAATCTGACTTGTGTTCAGATGGGCAGGCTCTGTACTGGTGTCAGTTTGGATTTGGCCATGTCTCCTGGTGATTGACAAATCTGGGGCAAATAGGCCTTGGATTGTTCTAGGAGATGCATGGTTGGGGTGGTGAAAAGCCGGTCATCTAGATATGGAAACATTCTGAATCCTTGTAGTCTTAAGTAAGCTGCTACCACTGCCATACACTAGGTAAACATCCCACGAGCTATGGTGAGTCCAAAGGGCAGGACTCTGAACTGGTAGTGACTGGCTCCCAGCTGAAAGCCTAAATGTTTCCAGAAGCATCTGTCTATTCTGAAGAGATGTTACACATCTTGAAGATCGATGGAGCACATCCAGTTGTCTTTCTGTAGAAAAGACAGAATGGACTGAACCATGACCATTTGGAACTTTGCTGTCCTCACAAATTGGTACAGACTGCTTAGATCCAAAATTGGTCTCAGGTCCCCTGTCTTCTTTGGTACCAAAAAGAATCTTGAGCAAGTTCCAAATCCTGTTTGGTGTGGTGGGACCTCCTGACTGACTGTTGTCCAGCAGCTTTTGATTTTCCTTTGCTGCAGCTTCCCTCTTACCGGGTGGAACATTGAGGAGCTTCTTTCTTTTGGAAGAGTGGTTCTGGGAAGAGAGTATGAAGTAGCCTCTGGATATTATTAGCACCCAAGTATTTTTTGTTATAGCAGCCCAGGCTTTTGGGTGCAAGGATAAGCATCCCTGACTGCCACCAGACGTGGGCAGTTGGGCAGCACTTCAGGAGCACTGAAAAGTGTCTATCCAAAAAAGAATCTCAGTAAACTTGATTCTGAAGACCTCTTCTGCTGCAACGATGGTGTCTTCGGTTTGAACTCCATCCTCTACCTCTGAAGGCGCTGTCTCCACATGAGTCCTGGAAAGATCCCTGGGATTTGTGGAACCACATTTTCTTGACACCTGATTCCTTGAAAAGGATCATTGAGGAGTAGAAAATTAAATTCCTACAGCAGACAGAGTTTGTCTTTCTTGCTCACTGCAGGAAACCATCTCAAACAGAAAGGCCAAACAAGGGTGTTCCATCAAAAGAAGCACTGATGAAAGAAGACTTGAAATGCTCTGCAAAGTCACATAGCTGCATCCAAACATGTCTCCTTACAGCAATGCCTGAACAAGCCACCTGTGAGGTACCTTCTGCTGCACGAGAGATTAACCTCATGGACACAATGGAAATATTTAAAAGTGGCCAGCTGAGAACATGATCATTTGAAATCCTCCGCAAAATAGACTCAGAGGGATTTTGATAGTTCCTCTGTTAAATCTCTCTGTAATCTTTTAAAGTGTGCCAAGGAATTAAGCAACCTTCAAGGAAAAGGTCGCTGAAGCAAATACATGCTTTCCAAATTGGTCCAGCTCCCTAAATTCTCTGTTAGAGGTGATGGACAGAGGAGCTCTGGTCTGCTAGCTCCTTTTTGGTGGCTTCCACCACAATTATTGCATTGACACGGACTCCTTTGCGACAGTGGGGTTTGTCCTTTGGAGGGGCTAAAATTCTGTCCAGATGGCGTAGGATAGGAACTAGATTTTGTTGAACCTTCGATGAGCTCATCAGCCAGGGAGTCATCCAAGACACCAGAACCAAATGTCTCCAGAAAAAAACAGACTCCTCAAGAGGAGGATCATCGGTGACCAACCACCTTTCTGCTTAAGGATCTCTAAAATGACTCCAAATGAGACATCATCAGGTGGTGATCCGGGGGATCCTTCCCATTCCCCCTCCTCAAAGTCATTATCTTCAGTGAGAGATTCCAAAGAAGAAACTATATGGCTCCTTTTGCAAGTTCACTTCTGGTGAACCCCCTCAAGGGGATATCCTGGGGAGATGTCCTAAGAGAGGATTACTTCTTCCACGGTAACTGTCTGTCCCTGTGGAGTAGATCTGATGGGATCACTGCTCGGAACTACAGATGGAAAGGAAGAAGGAACCAAGGACATATCAGAGATTGGATCCCTAGAATGAGATAAGACCCCTTCCACAACCTCAAAGGCAGATGGAGCCGGAGAAGCTGTGGCCAAGCCGCACCAAACCCCAACATTCAAGTAAAGAAAGAGCATGAGTCCAAACAGATCCATGCTTCAAGGAGGTAACTGGACCCGAGCTGTCTACTGCAGAGGTTCCAAGAGGTAGGGATGAATCTATCATCATCAGAGTAGACTTTCACCCCACAGATCAGACGCCAATGTTTCCGCACCACGACCCATCCCAATCCAAAGGCATAGGAGCAGAACTGGTAATGGACATTGTTGGAGTAGAATAAGTAACTCTCTTCAGATCAGACACTAGAACTCTTGCATCATTGGGCTCTGAGCCTGAAAGATGGATTAGAGAAAGAAATAAAACTGTATGGGCAATGGCAGGGAGGCTCATAAATCCAATGTGATACAAAGCCAGTATACACCCCATCTGGACCTGAGCTCTGAGGAACTTTCACATCATCCTATCCACATCATCTTCAGCAAGACTTCTGAAGGACTTGATGGATGGAATGCTTTTTTTGGTGTTTACATGAATGGAGGGTGTAACCAAGGGGAGAAAGGATATACCATAAACTCAAGTGAGTGAGTCCTTAGCATGTATAACATGCTAGGTATGGGATCTGATGGCTTCGGCTCCATAGTCTGACTGGTTGGACTGGAAGAAATGAGAATGGGATCTGAAGGCCAAGGGTCAGAAAGCTTTGGATCCATAGTCTGCCTTTTCAGATTTGACGACCTGTTTGAAAGGGCACGAGTTAACAGAGATAGAAAGAACAGTATCAACAATGGTACTAGCAGAAGACAAGAATAGCAGATGGCGTAAAGCAGAAAAATTGGAAATTTAAGAGGGAGAGTTGAAAAACATGTAATGCATAACAGAATGTCGAAGGGGAAAAAATAGACTTAACATGATGGAGGTTAAATGCACTTACAGTCATCAATACAACTAAAAAAATGCTGAGAGAGAATTCTATGTTGTGTACTATGGTGACAAATTCAATCTGAGGCATTATGAGTAGAAAGAGGAGCTTAAAAGTTGGAGCCAAAGTCTGTAATATGCGGCTGAGTCAAATCTGAGGACTGGGTCTGTAACCCATACACTTTGGAAGAATGAAATGGAAAACATCAGATATAACCTAATGTTTTAACTTGTAGTCTCTTTGCCATATTTAAATCTTTATAAAACAATTCTTGTTTAAGATTATTACCCCATTTAAAACAAACTCTGGTTTATCACCCAATACTTCCTTATTTCTGTAGATGAGCACAATATCAACTATTTTTTGAATGACATCTGTAACCTGTGGAGATATGGTGTATTTAATTACATATCTGTCTAAGATGAATCCTTCTGCTCATTTACCAAACTACATTACTTATATCCTCTGAAAAATAGGGTTTAGCATGAATATGTTTCATTATAACCCTCTCCCTATTATATATAAGCATGTTCTCTCAGTAACCACTGTACCTGAACTCTTTATCCATACTTTCAACTTCATTAATTTAGTCTTGCATTATGGTACCTAATCAAATGGTTTTAAGGAACTGTCCATGCACTATTCCATTAAACATATACCTAGGATGGATGCTGTTATTATACAGATATCTATAAGCTTACATCATCTTAGTATATATTTTTGACTTAACTGTATTACCTTCCAAAAAATATTAGCATCTAAATTTTTGCATCTAAAATGTTTCTCTCCACCAGTTCCTATCGACTCCATCAACATCGTTTCTGGTGGCACAACCCTGCCGTTTCTGGAAATTTTTTATTGTGCTTTTGTTCTATAACCTCCCTGGACTACATGAAAAGAGACATGGAAGAGCTCTCTGATCACGTAGCCCAGGCTGGTATGACCCTGACCCTGAGTAGCATCATACCCTCACCAAGAATACCACCAGGGTATAAAGAAAAAATTCTCGATTTCAACAATTGGATAAGTTTCTGGTGTCATTCAAAGGGGATCCAGTGTCTGTCTGCCTGGGATGACATGCTTGAAAAGAAATGCTGCTTCGCTAGAGATGGCTTGCACCTGTCACGCTTAGGTTTTCGAATATTTGCCAAGGCTCTTGCCACCCCCATAGTGCCTTTTTTAGGCAAGGCTCAAAAGACAAACCCACTGCCGTAAATAGCACAAGTAACAAAAACCTGAGGGTAATGCTACTCAAAGCCAGAAGTCTAAACCTCAGAATGCACGCACTCGAGGCACTCCTCAGTATGGAGAAAAATCGATATATGTGCAGTAACAGAAACCTGGTTTACGGCTCCAGAGAGCACCCCAGCACTACCAGGCTACAACTCATACCATACATTTCAGCCAAAGAACTCAAACCGAAATACAAAAGGCGGGGTCGCATCCATTTTCATCAAGCATACCCACACCTCCAGGTTAGTGGCACAGCACGATGCTTCAGAGATCATCCACGTGCAACTAACAATGGGCAAAACTGCAATTCAAATTGTAGCTTGCTACAGATCACCCACCATATACTAGGACCCTCATTCCGTGTTTCTGGAAACACTGGGAAACACAAAGGTCCTACCAAACACCCTAATATTGGGTGATTTCAATTACCCAAACATTAACTGGGAGAACTACAAGTACTAACTCCCTTGCCCAACTTTTCCTATAATTTATAAACTCAAACGCCCTGGTTCAACTGGTTAACACTCCCACCAGAGGAAACAACATACTGGACCTAGTCATCACCAACATGGGCGACCGGTGTTCCACATCAGAGGTCAATCCCTCTCTGGTTAGATCGGACCATAAATAAATCACTTTGGATATCCAAAATCTGCCCCCACCCCCGGACAAGAAAGCCACTGTGAAAAACATTTCAAAAGCAAATTTCACGTTACTTAAGACCGAGGTGGAATGTTTCAAAGCCCCCATGCTGAAGGATAACACTGTCCAAGCTGGAAAATCGTTTATTAATACATTCTACGGGCAGCTATAAGAATGCATTGATCGTGCCATCCCAAGCAAAATCAAGACTCACTCCTCCAAGAAAAGGAAATCAGTCTGGTGGACTCTTGCCATAAACAAGCTATATAATATTAGGAGGAAACTAGTACAGAAGAGAGTAAAATCCCAAGAAGGGAAGACATCCCTGATCAGTATCAGCAAGAAACTACGATCCCTCAAAATCATCCAAAGCGAGCTTTGAAAGAAAAATTGCCAAGGACTCCAAAGATAACCACAAGGCTATCTTTAGCTATGTCAAGAATCTAAGTGGCAATGCTCAGATCTGCTCTGAGTTAGTGCAGAACGGCACAAAATACACTCAATCAACTGATCTAGCCAACAACCTGGCAGACGGTTCAGCGCAAACTTCTCCCCCCACTCACCCCCAAAAGGGCCCATAACCATACCAGACGAATGTAGAGTCCCTGAAATCACAGACACTCAGGTTAAAACAGCCCTCTCCAAAGCCTGGAACCGGACGGTGTCCCAGGCTGCGTCCTACAGGAGCTCAAAGGCAAACTAACCCCTCACCTAAACACACTGTTCAAACTCAGCCTCTCCACAGGCTACATACCCATCGAGTGGCGACAGCAACAGTTATTCCGCAACACAAACGTGGAGTCACAACAGACCCCAGGAACTATCACCCTGTAAGACTGACTAGCTTGGTCTGCAAGGCTATGAAGCGCATCATCATGGAACTCATTAACAGAGACATTGGGAACTCCAAACACTGGACTCTACCCAGTTTGGCTTTGTTAAGGGCAGATCATGCCTCCTAAACCTGGTGGACTTCTATGAGGCAGTTACCAAGGCTATAGATGAGGGAAAGGTGGTACACACAGCTTACCTTGACCTCACTAAGGCCTTCAACACCATTCCCCATTCTGGTATTATAGACAAGCTCACCAGCCTGAACATAAACCCCTACGTCACAAGATGGGTTGCCAACTGGCTCACGGACAGAACCCACATGGTGAGAGTTGAGGGAGCTAGGTCAGACTCTAAACCGGTTACAAGTGGCATTCCCCGGGGTTCAGTCCTAGGACCCCTCCTGTTCGGCATATACTTTTCAGAGGTACAGACAAGCACAGGAGGACTATGGCTGACCAAGTTCGCAGACAACTGCAAACTAGGGGCTATAACTGACTCTCCAGCTGACACAGACATCTTCCAAAAGGGTCTCACTGAGACAGATACCTGGTGTCAAAATCATGGCCTCAAGTTAAATGCCAAAAAGTGCATAGTCATCCCCTTTGGAAAAAACAAAGTACCCACAAACTACCACATAGGTGGTAGTCCCCTAAATACGAAGACGTAATAAGGGATCTGGGGACCCAAGTAGATAGTAATCTCACCTTTGATAATCACATTGCCAAAGTGGTTAGAAAATCCTTCTACATGGCCCACCTAATCACAAAAGGGTTCGCATCCAGATCAAGAGAGGTCATTGTGCCCCTCTACTCATCACTCACAGACCCATCTTAGTGTACAACGCCCCATTTGGGATGTACCTTACAAGACACCTGCAACAGCTGGAAAGACCACAGAAGTACCTAAACAAGAGGATCAATGGCCTCAAACAGATGCCCTATGCAGCTCGACTGAAGAATCTCCAGTTGTACTCAGTTGCATACCGCCTAATCATAGGTGATCTCTGCCTGACATACAAGGCCATGTCCAACCCAGAATTGATGGACATGCTCCACCTAAAGAAAACCTTATCCCCTCGAGTCACACCCTCTAGGGATCTAAACCTCACCAAAATTAGAAGTTATGTACTCACCATAATGTTCCATCTTAGGTAGTTCATTTGTCTGCAACCTGTGGGTTACGGATCCGATATCGGATCCGAGCCGGCAACTTGTTTCAAGCTAATGGATCCGAGCTCCTAGCTCCTCCCTTCACCCATAATCCCCTGCTAACCCTCCATGACCTCAGATCGAGTTTGCCTCTCAATATATATCCAACAAAGGATATCTAAAAACTAATAGATCCGAAGAAGGTCAGGGGGAAGGAGGGGGGGATGGTTGCAGACAAATGAACTACGTACTCAGATGGAACGTTATGGTGAGTACATAACTTCTAAACCTGAAGTAGGATTGTTCATTTGTCAGCAACCTGTGGGACAGAGTCCCCAGCTACCTGCACCCTGGGTGGCCATCATGGAAGGATATTACGAAGCACCGCAGAGCCAAAGGATGCTCTCCCTCTAGAAAGCAGGTCTAGCTTGTAGTGGTTGATAAAGGTATGAGATGAAGCCCAAGTGGCTGCAGAACAAATATCATCCAAAGGAACTCTAGACTTGAAAGCCGCAGAAGTAGAAATGGAGCGAGTGGAATGAGCACAAACTCCTTCTGGTGCGGGTCTACCCAAGGCTTGATGAGCCAGAAGGATACATTGGGAAATCCAGCGAGATAAAGATACTTTAGAGATAGATTTCCCCAAGTTAAATTTGGCAAAGGAAACGAACAGATGGTCAGATTGTCTATGGCCAGCCGTCCTATGAGTATAAAAACGAAGCTGCCTATGAACATCCAATGAGTGCAGCTTGTATTCACCCTTATTTTGATATTTAGGGAAGAAAACAGGTAAATTTATGGATTGGTTTATGTTGGTTTCTGATGCTATCTTGGGAAGAAAGGAGGGATTGATCCTGAGGTACACTATCAGGGTGAAAAATCAGGTATGGAGGCTTTACAGAAAGAGCCTGAAGTTCCGACACTCTTTTCGCTGAAGTAATGGCTACAAGGAATGCTGTTTTCCATGACAAGAATTTGAGATCCACTGAAGCAGTGGGTTCAAATGGTGGAGCAGCCAAGGCTTGAAGAACTAAAGTAAGATCCCATGGGGGTACGGCTTCTTTTACAGGAAGTCTAAGTAAAAAGGTACCCTTGAGAAAGGTTTTACATAATTTGGCTGACATCAGGGGCCCTGTATCATGTCCCACATGATAATGAGAAATGGCTGCCAATTGCACTTTGACAGTTGAACAACTAGCGCCTTCTTGAAAGAGTTCAGTTAGGAAGTCTAAAATGGATGGAAGAGGAGCCGTAAAGGGATCTAGATCGCGGCGCTCCGCCCAGATGGAAAAACGTTTCCATTTACTGTGATGCACTTTCCTGGTGGAGGGCTTATGTGCTGCCACGAGGATGGCTTTGACTGGTGAAGAGATACCGGGAGTCCTAACTAGAAGTGGAACTGGAGCAACCAAGCTGTCAATTTCAGACTGTCCAGGTTTAGAGTTGGCAAGTCCAATGGATGGGAGATGAGATCCGGAATGGGATCTAGAATCCAAGGGTGATTCACAAGGTGAGACCAGGTAAGGGAACCAAATCTGTCGAGGCCAGAATGGGGCAATGAGAATCATTTTGCTCCCCAACCGCGAGGCTTTCTGTAAGAGTTGTATCATCATTGGAAGAGGAGGATAGGCATAGAGTAGACCGGGTGGCCAAGCATGCACCAGAGCGTCTCTTGGAGATTCCCTGGTGGGGATTAGAGCAAGAAATTGTCGCATTTGGCGTTTGATGGAGATGCAAAAAGATCGCAGCAGGGTTGCCCCCATGTTGCAAATATCTGCTTCGCTACTAGAGGATTGAGAGACCACTCGTAAGGGGTAAGAAGGGTGCGGCTGAGCTTGTCCGCTAGGATGTTGGTCCTCCCCGGAATGTACATTGCAATCAGAAAGCGGTTGGTGGAGATCGCCCATTCCCACACTCTCATGGCTTCGCGGCAAAGAGGATAAGATCTGGTTCCCCCGTTTGTTGATATACCAGACCACTGACATGTTGTCCGAGTGAATTGTAATTGTTCCTGCGGGGAGGAAGCTCTGAAGTGCTTGCAACGCCAACAGCACCGCTCTCATCTCCATAACGTTGATATGCAGGGAGGTCTCTGTATCGTTCCACGTGCCTTGGACTGTCTTGCCTGAGTAATGCCCCCCCCACCCGAGGCGGGAAGCGTCCGTGGTCACCGTGGCAATAGGGGGAGAGGTGCAGAAGGGACGGCCCGTATGGAAGTTCGATGCTTGGAGCCACCATAGTAGCACCCTTCTGCAAGCCTTGCTGATAGCAATGGGATGGTGGAGAGGAAGGGATAGGAAGAACCATTGCACTAACAGAGTCCATTACAGGACTCACATGTTCAAACGGGCGCATGGAAGGAGTGTAATAGCTGCCGCCATGGAGCCTAGTGCCCTCAGGATCAATTCCGCTGGTGAAGCCTCTGAATGAAGGATAGCCCGCACATGAAGTTGTAGATTTCGGATTCTCTTGGCAGTTAGGAATGCCCGCAAATCTCTGGTGTTTATTCTGGCACCTATGAACTCTATGATCTGTGTTGGAGCCAGTAGAGATTTGCCAACATTGATAGTAATGCCTAGTTGTGGGGCTAGATGGAGAAAGAAGTTTCTGGCCGAGCAAAGTAGATGCCTTGTTGGTGCGGTCAGGAGCCAGTCGTCCAGGTACGGGAAGATCTGAATTCCCTGGAGTCTCAGGTGGGCCGCAATCACTGCTAACACTTTGGTGAACACCCTGGGGGCTGTGGTGAGGCCAAAGGGAAGGACCCTGAACTGATAGTGACTGGCTCCCAGCCGGAAGCGAAGGAACCTCCTGGATCGTTTGTCCATTAAGATGTGGTATACGCATCCTTGAGGTCTATAGAGCACATCCAATCATTCTCCTCAAAGGGGAGGATAGATTGAAGAGTGACCATTCGAATTTTTCCTTGGTTACTGACAGGTTCAAGCGGAAAGGTCTAGAATGGGCCTCAGATCCCCGTCTTTTTGGCACCAAAAAGAACCTGGAGTAGAACCCTAATCCGAGCTGGTCTTGGGGGACAGGCTGGATGGCTCTTTTTCTTAGCAGCTGCTGTATTTCTGCGGCTGCGGCCTCCCTGTGATCGGGTGGTACATCGGGGAGGTTCTTGGATCGGGGGACATGAAGAATTGGTATTTTGTATCCTCTGGATATGATGCGAAGCCCCCAGCGGTCTGTTGTGATGGACTCCCATGCCGCTAGATGTTTCGAAAAACGCCCCCCCCCCCCGACTGCCTCCAGAGTGGAGCAGCCGGGCAACCCCTCAGGGCTGCTGCGCGGTCCGCTCAGAGAAAGGTTCTCTGGACCCAAAATTTCTCAGAGCCCCTCTGCCCCTGGGGCGACGTCCTCCCTGCCCACCTCTGCCACGGTAGGACTGGTTGTCCGGAGCTGGTTGGGAAAGTTGTGATTTCCGGAACCACATCTTCTTCTGACCCTTTTGGTTCCTTGAAAAGGACCGCTGGGGAGCAGAGAAGCGGACTCCGACGGCGGACAATGTCTTCCTTCCCGTCCTTCTCACTCTGGACAAGCATCTCGCGAACTGTTTTGCCAAAAAGGGCAGAACCATCAAAGGGGGCGTTCGCGAAGGACGCTTTAAAGGGCTCTGTAAAGTCACAATGACGGAGCCAGGCCTGACGTCTCATGACTAGGCCTGCTCCGCTAGCCCTAGCGGCACCCTCTGTGGCGTGGGACAACAGCCGCATAGAGATGTTTGAAATAGATCTCAGAGTGGCCATTCGGGTGGAGTACAATTGTTTATCCTCCTCCGACATGGACTCAGGGGGGGATGCAGAGTATTCTTTGATAACATCCCGCTGCATCCTGATGACATGTGCCATATAGTTCAGAAACCTTACTGAGAAGGTCGCTGAACGAAAGACTCACTTCCCTAAGCGATCCATCAAACGGGACTCTTTGCTCGGTGGATGGACTGAGGGACTCTCCTGAGCCAATTCCCTCTTTGTGGCTGCCGCCGTCAACATGGCATCTACAGGGGGGCCCTTACTCCAATGTGACCGGTCTGAGGGGGGGCTAAGAATCCTATCCGGTCGCTTCGTATTGGCTCCACGGTGTCCGGATCCTTCTATGCCCTGGTGGTAATGAGGTCCACCAGGGGGTCGGCTGGAAGGGACACCCAGGAGGTAGACGGGCCTGCCTCGAATGCCTCCAGAAACACGGACTCATCAGAGGAAGACTTGGGGGCAGACCACCCACCTCTGATTCTAAGCATCTCCATGATGTCTGCAAAGGAGACATCCTCAGGGGGTGATCTTGGGGAGCCTTCCCCTTCCTCCAAGTCCGTGTCCTCGGTTAAGGACTCAGGGGAGTCCACGAGCCTCCTTTTGCACTTATGATTGCGGGGAGCTTCCTCGGGGGGACTGTCCGAGGAGGCCTCGCCAGCAACATCTTGTTCCAATGGAACTATCTGTGACATCGAAGCAGGCTGTCCCTTTGGCCGGGTGATGGAAGCCTGGCCCAGCAGACAGGGAGTGCAGGGAGGAGTCGATGCAAGGACCGGGGGTCTGGATGCTCTCAACAGAGCCCTCTCCACAACATCGAATGCCTAGGGAGATCCACTCTCCAATGGATCCGAAAGTCAGCTCCCACTCGGATCCGATGAAGGGATCGGAGCCGGCGCCGAGACAGTCGGATCCGAGGGACCAGTGTGCTCCGACCGGGATGGAGCCGAAGGCACACTGAATCCCCCGGATCCGAAGCTCGGACAACGGCTCCGAGAGGTCGGATCCGACAGACTCGAGGGTAGGGTCGGATCCGAAGTACCAAGTACTGTCGGCGCCGACCCACCCCCGGCTCCAAGGCTGCTCGGCTCCGAGCGCTCCGAACCCGGGTAGCGGGTCGGAGAAGGAGCAACTGGGTGGAAAAAAGGTGTCAAGCTCCCCCCCCTGAGGGGGGAGGGAGGTAAGAGCACTCCCATCTGCAGCTGGGCCTGGATGAACCTTCGCATCATCCGGTCCAAGTTTGTATCTGATAAGCTGAAAGTGGATCTCGAAAAGGCCACCGAGGCAGGCCTGGAATGCCACCTCGATGACCTCGACGGAGATCGGGTCTCCTCCTCCTCGGGCCCCGGGGAGAAAGAAGACCTAGAAGCAGTGGAGGGAGAAGCCCGCTTAGCTGGCGGGGCCGAAACAGAGGTCTCGGCCCGCCGCTGGTGGTGCTTCTCCCTCCATTTCTCCCTCCTGGCCTCCCTGTCCTCCGACACTTTAGTGGGAGTTTGAATCCCAGCCGGAGGCAGGGGGGCAGGAGTGGCAACCACCACAGGCTGTGATGGAGCCACTGGAGCAGCAGAGGGAGCGGAGGCCGAAGCTGAATCCGGGGGTAGAAGTCCCGCCAGGACCAGCTTCGACCTCCGTTCTTTCAGTGCCCTGGGGTTGAACGCTGCACAGATAGTACAGCCCAAGGTGAGGTGTTCAACCCAAGGCACGAGCGCGCAGTGTGGCCATCAGCCGGGGAGAGCTTATGGCCACACTCGGTACATTTAGAAAATATGGCTTTTGGGGCCTCAGCCATTCCTTTTTTTTTTTTTTAAACTAAAAAAGAAAGAAAAACAACTACACACACACACAGGCCCCAAAAGACACTCAACAAACACTCACACACTAGCGACCAGCGAAGGGAGGGTATTAATTAAAAAATAAGGAATCTAACTCAGACACACTTTGCAAGTATTACTTTATACTAAAAAAGAATTTCCTGACTAAAAATAATTAGAAAAAGTTAACTTTTTCCCACTTATCTGACAGAGCTCAAAAAGGATCCAGCCATCACAAGCGCAGCAAACTAGATCTGAGGTCATGGAGGGTTAGCAGGGGATTATGGGTGAAGGGAGGAGCTAGGAGCTCGGATCCATTAGCGTGAAACAAGTTGCCAGCTCGGATCGGATATCGGATCCGTAACCCACAGGTTGCTGACAAATGAACAATCCTACTTCAGATCAATAAATAGGACATGCTGGAGGGATAGATTCCTTTCCCAGAGAATTCCCATGCTTTGGAACAAGATCCCAATCTATATTAGGCAGAGCTTCTCATTAACACACTTCAAAAGAGTGGATGGGACAAAGAAAGTTTACCTTGGGGATCACTTCAGTGGCTCTGCTGGAAGGAGGCACAGGGAACTAATCTAAGGGGGCGGCAAAAGCCAACACATTCTGGCTAGCCCGATAAATGCCTTCGGGAAGATAGCCTAGTACCCTTCTATGAACCTATAAGGAAGCATACTAACCATGATGGTACAAGCACCTTCTCTACAGCCTTGTCAACTGCTCTCTCCACTGCTTCTGCTGTAATCTATATATATATATATATATATATATATATATATATATATATATATATATATATACATACACACACATACACACACACACACACATATATATATATATATATATATATACACACACACACACACACACACACACATATATACATAAGTGTCACTGTTAGAATGTTGAAAGCACGGTTCATCGAACTGTACTTGGACGAACACACTTTAGTGGAAGTGCATAACACTGAATATGCACTTTCGCTAAAACCAACTGGAAAGGGAGAAAAAATGATTTTTGCAAGTTTTGTTAGTTGTACATCAACATATACACCTAACAAACCTCTTGTGGAGATTGCGGTACAGTGGGAATGAGGGAAAATCCCCTTTTCCCCATTGTAGTGTAATCTTGGAGTTAGAATATTAAATTGGTGGGTGTGGGAGTCTTGCCCCCCTGCAAAATACTGTTTAGAGGTTGTCTGTTTTTTGCCGGTTACGAAAACTAGCTTTTGCGAAAGGAAACATTCGATATAGTGCACTTAACTTTTATAGGCTTCGATGCTGTTACATCGATGTTGTGTGCTTTCGATCTAACAACATAGACCCATATATATATATATATATATATATATATATATATATTA